>NC_133848.1:5215003-5374907 GCF_047830755.1 Zonotrichia albicollis | reverse complement strand
TGACCATTCCCCTCTTCCAGAACCCGTTTTCCTGAGTTCCTCTCGCACCTTCCGTGGTCTCGGTGAGGCGATCAGCCACCCTGGCCATGGCAGCACTCATGGGAAGGAACCCATGGAGCAGCAGTTCCCCACAGATCACCCTACAGTATCTCTGACCCCATCCACCACTCCCAAACCCCATTTTTTGAGTTCCTCTCGCACCTTCCATGGTCTCAGTGAGGCGATTGACCACCCTACAGCATCTCTGATCCCATTGACCATTCCCCACTCCCAAATCCCAGTTTTTTGGGATGAAGGTGTTTCTCTCCCACCTTCCATGGTCTCGGTGAGGCAATCGGCCACCCTGGCCATGGCAGCACTCATGGGAAGGTGCCCATGGAGCAGAGACTCCCAACTATCTCTGGTCCCATTCAGCACTCCCAGATCCCATTGTTTTGGGATGAAGGTGCCTCATTCCCACCTTCCATGGTCTCGGTGAGGCGATCGGCCACCCTACAGCATCTCTGATCCCACTGACCATTCCCCACTCCCAAATCCCATTGTTTTCGGATAGAGGAGTTTCTCTCCCACCTTCCATGGTCTCGGTGAGGCGATCGGCCACCCTACAGTATCTCTGATCCCATTCACCACTCCCAGATCCCGTTTTTTTGAGTTCCTCTCGCACCTTCCATGGTCTCGGTGAGGCGATCGGCCACCCTGGCCACGGCGGTGCTCATGGGCAGGTGGCCATGCAGCAGCAGCTCCTCCACCAGCAGCTCCCTGTGGTCCCCATAAAGCTCTCCTGGGTCCCTCAAACACCACCCCACAGTGCCTCTGATCCCATTCAACAACTCAGATCCCAATTTTTTGGGATGAAGGTGCCTCCTTCCCACTTTCCATGGTCTCGGTGAGGCGATCGGCCACCCTACAGCATCTCTGATCCCATTGACCATTCCCCACTCCCAGATCCCATTTTCCTGAGCTTCTCTCCCACCTTCCATGGTCTCGGTGAGGCGATCGGCCACCCTGGCCATGGCAGCACTCATGGGAAGGTGCCCATGGACCAGCAGGCCCCCACAGAACACCCTATGGTGCCTCTAATCCCATTGACCATTCACCACTCCCAGATCCCATCTATCTGAGTTTCTCTCCTACTTTCCATGGTCTCGGTGAGGCGATTGGCCAACCCCACAGTATCTCTGATCCCATTGACCATTCAGCACTCCCAAACCCCATTTTTTGAGTTCCTCTCCCACCTTCCATGGTCTCGGTGAGGCGATCAGCCACCCTACAGTATCTCTGATCCCATTCCCCACTCCCAGATCCCATTTTTTGAGTTTCTCTCCCACCTTCCATGGTCTCGGTGAGGCGATCGGCCACCCTGGCCTTGGCAACACTCATGGGAAGGTGCCCATGGAGCAGCAGCTCCCCACAGATCACCCTACAGTATCTCTGACCCCATCCACCACTCCCAAATCCCATTTTTTTGGGATGAAGGTGCCTCATTCCCACCTTCCATGGTCTCGGTGAGATGATCGGCCACCCTACAGTATCTCTGATCCCATTGACCATTCATCACTCTCAAACCCCATTTTTTGAGTTTCTCTCCCACCTTCCATGGTCTCGGTGAGGCGATCAGCCACCCTGGCCACTGCAGAGCTCATGGGCAGGTGCCCATGGAGCAGAGGCTCCCCAGTATCTCTGATCCCATTCCCCTCTCCCAGATCCCATTTTTTGAGTTTCTCTCCCACCTTCCATGGTCTCGGTGAGGCGATCAGCCACCCTACAGCATCTCTGATCCCATTCCCCATTCAGCACTCCCAGATCCCATTTGTTTTGGGATGAAGGTGCCTCATTCCCACCTTCCATGGTCTCAGTGAGGCGATCGGCCACCCCACAGTATCTCTGATCCCATTCCCCACTCCCAAATCCCATTTTTCTGAGTTCCTTCCCACCTTCCATGGTCTCAGTGAGGTGATCGGCCACCCTACAGTATCTCTGATCCCACTGACTATTCACCACTCCCAAATCCCATTTTTTTGGGAATGGTGAATGGGAAGGTGCCATCTTTGTGAATGGTGAATTGCCTATATCTGATCCCATTCCCCACTCCCAGATCCCGTTTTCCTGAGTTTCTCTCGCACCTTCCATGGTCTCGGTGAGGCGATCGGCCACCCTGGCCATGGCAGCACTCACGGGCAGATGCCCATGGAGCAGAGACTCCCCAGTATCTCTGGTCCCATTCCCCACTCCCAGATCCCATTTTTTGAGTTTCTCTCCCACCTTCCATGGTCTCGGTGGGCAATCGGCCACCCTGGCCACTGCAGAGCTCATGGGAAGATGCCCATGACCCCCACAGAACACCCTACAGTACCTCTGATCCCATTGACCATTCCCCACTCCCAGAACCCGTTTTCCTGAGTTCCTCTCGCACCTTCCATGGTCTCGGTGAGGCGATCGGCCACCCTACAGTATCTCTGATCCCATTCCCCATTCAGCACTCCCAGATCCCATTGTTTTGGGATGAAGGTGCCTCCTTCCCACCTTCCATGGTCTCGGTGAGCAATCGGCCACCCTGGCCATGGCAGCACTCATAGGAAGGTGCCCATGGACCAGCAGGCCCCCACAGAACACCCTATGGTGCCTCTAATCCCATTGACCATTCACCACTCCCAGATCCCATCGATCTGAGTTTCTCTCCCACCTTCCATGGTCTCAGTGGGCAATCAGCCACCCTACATCATCTCTGATCCAATTCCCCACTCCCAAATCCCATTTTTTGAGTTACTCTCGCACCTTCCATGGTCTCGGTGAGGCGATCGGCCACCCTACAGCATCTCTGATCCCATTGACCATTCCCCTCTTCCAGATCCCATTTTTTGAGTTCCTCTCCCACCTTCCATGGTCTCGGTGAGGCGATCGGCCACCCTGGCCACGGCGGTGCTCATGGGCAGGTGGCCGTGCAGCAGCAGCTCCTCCACCAGCAGCTCTCCTGGGTCCCCATAGAGCGCCTTGGCCGTGTAGATGTAGCGGGGGTAGCGCAGGATGCGCAGCACGCGCTGCCGCCGCGCCTCGTACTCCACCCAGCCCCGCGGCTGCGCCTCGAAGCGCACCAGCTGGTGCTGGATCAGCACGCACAGCGCCTTCTTCACCTGCCGGGATCGCCCGTGGAAATATAAAATAATGCGTTTAACCGGGCGCTTTTAGCGGGAATTATCCTGTGCCTGTTAATGGGGATAATGGGAATTATCCTGTGCCTGTTAATGGGGATAATGGGAATAAACCCATCCCTTTTAATGGGAATAATGGGAATTACCCCCAATGGGAATAACCCATCCTTTTAATAGGAATAATGGGAATAACCCCATCCCTTTTATTGGGAATAATGGGAATTACCCCAGTTCTCTTAATGGGAATAATGGGAATAACCCCAGCTCTCTTAATGGGAATTACCCAGTCCCTTTTAAAGGCAATAATGGGAATTACCCCAATGGGAATAACCCATCCCTTTTAATGGGAATAATGGGAATAACCCCAGCTCTCTTAATGGGAATAATGGGAATTACCCCGTCCCTTTTAATGGGAATAATGGGAATTATCCCATTCCTTTTAGTGGGAATTATCCTGTGTCTGTTAATGGGAATAATGGGAATTACCTTGTGTCTGTTAATGGGGATAATGGGAATTACCCCAATGGGAATAACCCATCCTTTTAATGGGAATAATGGGAATAACCCCAGCTCTCTTAATGGGAATAATGGGAATAAACCCATGCCTTTTAATGGGAATAATGGGAATAACCCCAGCTCTCTTAATGGGAATAATGGGAATTACCCCATCCCTTTTAATGGGAATAACAGGAATTACCCCATTCCTTTTAGTGGGAATTACCCTGTGCCTGTTAATGGGGATAATGGGAATTACCCCAGCTCTCTTAATGGGGATAATGGGAATTACCCCAGCTCTCTTAATGGGAATAATGGGAATAACCCTATCCCTTTTAATGGGAATAATGGGAATTATCCTGTGCCTGTTAAGGGAGATAATGGGAATGACCCCATCCCTTTTAATGGGAATAATGGGAATTATCCCATTCCTTTTAGTGGGAATTACCCTGTGCCTGTTAATGGGGATAATGGGAATTACCTCGTGCCTGTTAATGGGAATAATGGGAATTATCCCATTCCTTTTAGCGGGAATTATCCTGTGCCTGTTAATGGGAATAATGGGAATAACCCCATCCCTTTTAATGGGAATAACAGGAATTACCCCATTCCTTTTAGTGGGAATTATCCTGTGCCTGTTACTGGGAATAATGGGGATTACCCCAGCTCTCTTAATGGGAATTACCCTGTCCCTTTTAAAGGCAATAATGGGAATTACCCCAATGGGAATAACCCATCCTTTTAATGGGAATAATGGGAATAACCCCATCCCTTTTAATGGGAATAACAGGAATTACCCCATTCCTTTTAGTGGGAATTACCCTGTGCCTGTTAATGGGAATAATGGGAATTACCCCAGCTCTCTTAATGGGAATAATGGGAATTATCCCATTCCTTTTAGTGGGAATTATCCTGTGCCTGTTAATGGGAATAATGGGAATTACCCCAATGGGAATAACCCATCCCTTTTAATGGGAATAATGGGAATTACCCCGGCTCTTTTAAGGGGAACAATAGGAATTACCCCATTCCTTTTAGTGGGAATTACCCTGTGCCTGTTAATGGGAATAATGGGAGTTACCCCATCCCTTTTAATGCGAATAACCCCATTCCTTTTAATGGGAACAAACCTATCCCTTTTAATGGGAATAATGAGAATAAACTCATCCCTTTTAAATGGGAATTACCCTGTGCCTGTTAATGGGAATAATGGGAATAATCCATCCCCTTTTAATGGGAATAAACCCATCCTTTTTCATGGGAATAACCTCGTGCCTTTTAATGGGAATATAACCATATTAATTTCAAATTAATTAAAAATTCATATTACCTTCCAATAATTTCCTGTTAATTTCAAACAATATGAGATCATTTTAATATTAAAATTTCCTCCTCCCTCGCAGCCCGTACCTGATCCGGGAGCAGCCCCGTGTCCCCCACCAGCAGCCGCAGCGGCCGCGGGCCCGTCCGGAGCAGGGAATTCCCGACTTTTTCCACGATTTCCCCGAAATGCTCCCGCAGCAGGAGGGAGCAGAGCCGGAGCTCGGCCTGGGTCATCGCGGCGGCTCCGGAATCGCGGGAACGGAACGGGAGGAAGGGAAGAACGAACAGCTGGATGGATGGAGAGAGAGGGGACAGAGGATGATCCTGCTGCAGATCCCCTCCCGAGGGAGGATCAGCGCTGTCCCCGCAGTCCCGTGTCCCCCCAGCCGGGATTTCCCCGTCCCGGTGTCCCGATGTCGCCCCCGCTCTCACCACCAGGCCCGGCCTAGGCCGCCATCACCGCCGCCATGACAACGGCGCCGTCCTGCTCCACTTCCTGTAACGTCACTTCCGCTGCCGCCACCCGGCATTGCCCGGCTCCCAATGGGCAGCTCCCACTAGGGGGCGTCCTTCCGCTTCCGGCCCCCTCGGGGCCGCTCTATCCCGCTGGGCCGCGCTTTGCAGGCTGGGCGCAGAGCAGACGAGCTGACCGGAAGTGCGGGGCCGCTCTGGCCCGCGCTCGCTGCTCTGGGAGGAGTGACGGCAGCGGCGGCTGTGAGGGAAGATGGCGGAGGCGGCGGCGGCGGTGCAGCAGCACCGGTTCTTTTGCCACAGCTGCAAGGGCGAGGTCAGCCCCAAGCTGCCGGTGAGCCCCGGGAAGGGAGGGCCGGAAATGAGGGAGCCCCGAGCGGGGAGGGCCGGGGGGAGAGCCCCGAACTGCCCGGGCGGGTGGAGGGACAGGGGATCCCCCAATGGCTCCCGGGGCCCCTGAGGGAGGGGTGACCTCCAGCCCCCGAAGTTGCTCCCTCATGGAACAGGACATCCCAAAAATCTGGAAAGGGACTGCGGGAATGTTCTGTTCCTGATGGAAATGGATCATTCCATAACCCTCGTCCCATCCTCATCCTGCTCTGCTCCACCGGCAGAATGGGGATTGTCCATTACCCCTAAATTATCCCAAAGAAAATGCAGGGAATTCTCCCAGTCCCAGGGAATAACCCCTGAAAATATCCCAGGAAAATTCCTGAGAATTATCCCAGGGAAAATGCAGGGAATTATCCCAAAGTAAATGCAGGGAATTATCACAGTTCCAGGGAATAATCCCAAGGAAAATGCAGGAAAGTATCCCAGGGAAAATCCAGGGAATTATCCCAAAGTAAATGCAAAGAATTATCCCAGGTTTTGGCAATGATCCCTGGAAATATCTCACAGAAAATCCAGGAAATTATCCCAGTTCTAGGAAATATCCCAGGGAAAATCCAGGGAATTATCCCATGAAAAATGCAGGAAACTATCCCAGTTCCTGGGAGTAATCCCAGGAAATATCCCAAGGAAAATGCAGGGAATTATCCCAGGAAAATTCAGGGAATTATCCCAGTTCCATGAAATATCCCAAGGAAAATCCCGGGAATTATCCCAGGAAAATGCAGAGAATCACCCCAGTTCCTGGGAATATCCCAAGGAAAATCCAGAGAATTATCCCAGGGAATATCCATGGAATTCTCCCAGTTTTAGGGAATAATCCCTGGAAATATCCCAGGGAAAATCCGGGCAATCTGCAGGATCCCACCCACCATCTGTCCCCTTTTCCCTCCCTGCAGAGTTATTTCTCCCAAAATTCCATTTTTATCTCTCTCCAGCTCCTGGGTGGCAAGCTGAGACTTTCCAGATGGACTCCAAGAGCAAAAATAGCCCAAAAATAAAAATATTCCAAAATTAAAAATATTCCAAAGCTCCCAGGGATGCAGCAGCATCCCACCTGCTGCTGGTGGTGGTGGTAAAATTTGATCCAACCCAAAAAAAAAATCTGATTTAAAACTCAGATTTGGATTTGGGAGGAATTCCCACAAAATCCACACTGAAAATTGAGGAATATTCCAGTTAAAAATCTGGGATTCCACAAAATCCACGCTGAAAATTGGGAAATATTCCAATACAAAATCTGGGATCCCACAAAATCCACGCTGAAAATTTGGGGAATATTCCAATTTAAAATCTGGGATCCCACGAAATCCACACTGAAAATTTGGGGAATATTCCAATTTAAAATCTGGGATCCCACAAAATCCACACTGAAAATTTGGGGAATATTCCAATTTAAAATCTGGGATCCCACAAAATCCACGCTGAAAATTGGAAATATTCCAGTAAAAAATCTGGGATTCTCCCAGTTCCTGGCATGTGGAGAGGGAAGATCCATGAGAATCTTTTTTTGGGGGATTTTTTGTTTATTCTGGGATAAAATTCTGGGAATGGGAACAGGAAAATTTTTATTCTTGGAAGGAATTTTGTTCCTTGCATCTGCAGTTGTGGTGCCCAAATTCCAGGGGATTTTCAGATTTTTTTTCAGATTTTTTTCAGGTTTTTTGTTGTTTTGAGCTGTTTGACATCCAGGATCAGGAATCTTCCTGAAGGGGAAAGATTTTTCTTTAGAATTTGAAATATTTTGGGATTAATTTTCATTATTTTTCCTTCCCAGGAATACACCTGCCCTCGCTGTGAGTCCGGCTTCATCGAGGAAGTCACTGATGATTCCAGGTACCAAAAATCCAGAGAAATTCAATTTATAACAAGGAGACTCCATGTAAAAAATGCCATTTTTTGCTCTTTTTTTGGATGTCTTTTTCCCCTTTTATTTTTTTCCAAAAAATAAATTTCTTTCCTTTTTTTGTCTTCTTGATATTTTTACCCTTTTTGGTCTTTTTTTTTCCCCTTTTTGATTTTTTTCTTACCCTTTTTAGTATTCCCAAAGAAAAAAAACTTTTTTTCCCCTAAAGAAAATAAAATTATTAATATTTTTAGTATTTAGGGGAAAAAAAACCCTTTCATTATTTTTTGTGGGGTTTTTTTTAACCTTTTTTTGGCCTTTTTTCGCCCTTTTTGATTTTTTTCTTACTCTTTTTCAAATTTAGGAGAACAAATCCTTTTTACTATTTTTTCTGTTTACCTCTTTTTTTATTTTTCCTTTTTTGATTTTTTTTTACCCTTTTTCATAATTAGCTAAAGAAACCAAAACACCTTTTTACTATTTTCTGTTTTTCTACTATTTTTGTCTTTTATTTTTCCCTTTTTTTGGTACTTTTTTCTTCCCTTTTTTGATTTTCTTTCTTACCTTTTTAAATATTTTAAAATATTTTAATATTTTGAAAATATAAACCATTTTAAATTTTTTTTTAATATAGTTTTCTCTTTTTTTTTCACCTCTTTTGGGGATATCTCAGCAAACACAGGAGGGGATTTGGGAATCTCAGGAGGGATTTTAGGAATTAATCCCTGCCCTCATTTTCTTCTTTTTCCCAGTTTTTTTGACAGCAATTCCCTGGATGACAGCCCCTCCTCTCAGTTCTCAGAGGTGAGTTTTCCTCCTTTTTCCTGAGAATTTCCAGGATTTTGGGGAATTTTAGGAGCCTAAAAATTGACATTTTGGGCACGAGAGGAAACAGGAGGATTGAGGGAAAATCCTGGGATTTTTTGGGAGATGCTCAGCCAAGTGAGGAGGTTTCTCCTGCTCCCAGATTTTCCAGAATATTTCCATTTTAAACTCCAGATTTGTAAGAAATCCACTCAATCCTGAGCCAGAAATGAGGTCACTAAATAAAATTCCAGTCTGGATCTTTTCTTCATGTTCTTCATCTGGATCCATTTATCCAAAATATTGCTTGGATATCAGCTTGGATCCTAGAAATTCCTGAGTTTCAGGGAGATCCTGATTTATCAGAAATTCCTGAATTTCAGGAGATCCTGATATCCCAGAAATTCCTGAGTTTCAGGGAGATCCTGATTTATCACAAATTCCTGAATTTCAGGAGATCCTGATATCCCAGAAATTCCTGAATTTCAGGGAGATCCTTATTTATCAGAAATTCCTGAGTTTCAGGGAGATCCTGATTTATCAGAAATTCCTGAATTTCAGGAGATCCTGATATCCCAGAAATTCCTGATTTTCTTCCCAAATTCCAGCCCTTGCAGAGAAGGAAAGACCCAACCCCACAACTTCCAGATTTTTGGGATTAGGAGCTCAGTGGCATCATTTGTCCCATTTTCCCCTTGTCTGTTATTATAATTTTGAAATTCAGGAGTTCTCAGGTAAAGATTTGGGAATAAATTCCTTAAAATAAATCCCACTGGAAATCCAGTGGGAAAAGTTGGGGTGTCCCAAAGCCTCAGGTTGTATCCAGGTAGGAATTTTTGGCTCCTCCCCCTGGGCACAGCATCACCCAATGGGATTCTGGGATTTTATCAACCACACAGTGACAATTAACACAATTAACAGAAAATATCTCCCCTGAAATATTAATTGTACAAGAGATAAATAACCTGCCCGATTAACAGCTGATAAGTGTTAATTAACTGTTAACGAGCCCCATCTGGTTTTCCCTGTGTTAATTTAGACAATTAACAGCTGATGGCTGTTCCACCTGGTTTTAGCAGTGTTAATTTTCACAATTAACAGCAGATGACTGTTTAACAATTAACAGCTGGTTTTAGCAGTCTTAATTTTCACAATTAACAGCAGATACCTGCTCCACCTGATTTTAGCAGTGTTAATTATCACAATTAACAGCAGATACCTGGATCTCTGTGTTAATTATCACAGTTACCAGCAGACACCTGAATTTCATTGCTAATTATCACAATGAACATCAGACACCTGGATTTCATTGTTAATTATCACCATTAACAGCAGATATTGATTTTCACAATTACCAGCAGACACCTGGATTTCAGTGTTAATTTTCACAATTAACCTCAGATACCTGGATTTCATTGCTAATTATCACAATAAACAGCAGACACCTGGATTTCACAGTGTTAATTATCACAATTACCAGCAGACACCTGAATTTCATTGCTAATTATCACAATGAACAGCAGACACCTGGATTCCAGTGTTAATTATCACAGTTAACCTCAGACACCTGGATTTCTGTGTTAATTATCACAATTACCAGCAGACACTTGGATTTCATTGCTAATTATCACAATTACCAGCAGACACCTGGATTTCAGTGTTAATTATCCCAATGAACATCAGACACCTGGATCTCAGTGTTGATTATCACAATTAACCTCAGACACCTGGATTTCAGTGTTAATTATCACAATTAACCCTAGATACCTCGATTTCATTGCTAGTTATCACAATTACCAGCAGACACCTGGATTTCATTGCTAATTATCACAATTACCAGCAGACACCTGGATTTCAGTGTTAATTATCACAATGAACATCAGACACCTGGATTTCAGTGTTAATTATCAGAATTACCAGCAGACACCTGGATTTCAGTGTTAATTATCAATGAACAGCAGACACCTGGATCTCATTGCTAATTACCACAATGAACAGCAGACACCTGGATTCCAGTGTTAATTATCACAATTACCAGCAGACACCTGGATTTCATTGCTAATTATCACAATTAACCTTAGACACCTGGATTTCTGTGTTAATTATCACAATTAACAGCAGATGTTGATTTTCACAATTACCAGCAGACACCTGGATTTCAGTGTTAATTATCACAATTAACCTTAGGTACCTGGTTTTCATTGCTAATTATCACAATTAACAGCAGATACCTGGATTTCAGTGTTAATTATCACAATTAACAGCAGATGTTGATTTTCACAATTACCAGCAGACACCTGGATCTCATTGCTAATTATCACAATGAACAGCAGACATCTGAATTTCATTGCTAATTATCACAATGAACAGCAGACACCTGGATTTCAGTATTGATTATCACAGTTACCAGCAGACACCTGGATTTCAGTGTTAATATCACAATTAACACAGACACCTGGATCTCATTGCTAATTACCCCAATTAACCCCATCCCTGCCAGCTCAATCCCAGCCTGACCCCTCTCTCTCACAGCTCTGGGACCACCTGGACCACGCCATGTTCTTCCCGGACTGGCGGCCCCTGCTGAGCAGCGGCTCCCTGGACGCAGAGCCCCGGGACGGGGACCGGGGGGAGCTGTGGGGTCCCGGCCGCCCCCCCCGGCTGCCGATGCCCCGCCGGTACCGGGCCCGGGGCAGCTCCCGGCCCGAGCGCTCGCCGGCCATCGAGGGGTGAGCGGGGTCTGGGGGGCACCGTCAGAAAGTGGTTCAGTAACGGGTGTGGGGGGTGGAAACCAGCATGGGATGGGGTGGGTGAGATCTGATATAGAGTGGGAATAAACAGCATGGGATGGTGGGTGGGTGAGCTGATATAGAGTGTAAAAAACCAGCATGGGATGGGTGAGTGAGCTCTGATATAGAGTGTAAAAAACCAGCATGGGATGGGTGAGTGGGGTCTGGGGGAAAGGGGTCTGGAGTGGGAATGAACAGCGTGGGATGGGTGGGTGGGATCTGATATAGAGTGTGGAAACCAGCATGGGATGGTGTGTGAACTCTGATATGGAGTGTAAAAAACCAGCATGGGGTGGGTGAGTGGGCTCTGACATAGAGTGCAAAAAAACCAACAATGAAAGGGGTGAGTGAGATCTGATATAGAGTGGGAAAAACCAGCATGGGATGGGGTGGGGGAGATCTGATCTAGAGTGGAAATAAACAGCATGGGATGGGTGAGTGAGCTCTGATCTGGAGTGGGAAAAACCAGCATGGGATGGGGTGGGTGAGATCTGATATAGAGTGTGGAAACCAGCATGGGATGGGTGAGTGAGCTCTGACATAGAGTGCAAAAAAACCAACAATGAAAGGGGTTAGTGAGATCTGATATAGAGTGGGAATAAACAGCATGGGATGAGTGAGTGGGGTCTGGGGGGAAAGGGATCTGGAGTGGGAATAAACAGCATGGGATGGTGAGTGGGATCTCATATAGAGTGTAAAAAACCAGCATGGGATGGGTGTGTGAGCTCTGATCTAGAGTGGGAAAAACCAACATGGGATGGTGAGTGAGCTCTGAGGTGGAGTGTGGAAAACCAACAATGAAAGGGGTGAGTGAGATCTGCTGGGAAAGTGATATAGAGTGGAAATAAACAGCATGGGATGGGTGAGTGAGATCTGATATAGAGTGTGGAAAACCAACAATGAAAGGGGTGAGTGAGCTGTGATATAGAGTGTAAAAAACCAGCATGGAAAGGGGTGAGGGAGATCTGTGGCATGGCACCATCAAAAACTGGTTCAGTAACTGATGTGGGGTGTGCAAACCAGCATGGGATGGGTGAGTGAGCTCTGATATAGAGTGTGGAAAACAGCATGGGATGGGTGAGTGGGGTCTGGGGGGAAAGGGGGCTGGAGTGGGAATAAACAGCATGGGATGGTGGGTGGGATCTGATATAGAGTGGAAATAAACAGCATGGGATGGGTGAGTGAGATCTGATCTGGAGTGCAAAAAAACCAACAATGAAAGGGGTGAGTGAGCTCTGATATAGAGTGGGAAAAACAGCATGGGATGGGGTGGGTGAGACCTGATCTAGAGTGGGAATAAACAGCATGGGATGGTGGGTGGGGTCTGATATAGAGTGTGGAAACCAGCATGGGATGGGTGAGTGGGCTCTGATATAGAGTGCAAAAAAACCAACAATGAAAGGGGTGAGTGAGATCTGATATAGAGTGTGAAAAACCAGTATGGGATGGTGAGTGGGATCTGTGGGAAAGTGATATAGAGTGTAAAAACCAGCATGGAATGGGGTGTGTGAACTCTGATATATCAGAGTGTAAAAAACCAGCATGGGATGGGGTGAGTGAGCTCTGATCTGGAGTGGGAAAAACCAGCATGGGATGGGTGAGTGAGCTCTAGATCAGAGTGCAAAAAAACCAACAATGAAAGGGGTGAGTGAGTTCTGATCTAGAGTGGGAATAAACAGCATGGGATGGTGAGTGAGATCTGATCTAGAGTGTGAAAAACCAGCATGGGATGGGTGAGTGGGCTCTGATATAGAGTGCAAAAAACCAACAATGAAAGGGGTGAGTGAGCTCTGATCTAGAATGGAAATAAACAGCATGGGATGGTGAGTGAGCTCTGATCTGGAGTGGGAAAAACCAGCATGGGATGGGGTGAGTGAGCTCTGCTGGGAAACTCTGATCTAGAGTGTGAAAATCCAGCATGGGATGGGTGAGTGAGATCTGATATAGAGTGTGGAAACCAGCATGGGATGGGTGAGTGAGCTCTGATCTAGAGTGCAAAAAAACCAACAATGAAAGGGGTGAGTGAGATCTGATCTGGAGTGGGAATAAACAGCATGGGATGGGTGAGTGGGGTCTGGGGGGAAAGGGATCTGGAGTGGGAATAAACAGCATGGGATGGTGGGTGGGATCTGATATAGAATGGAAATAAACAGCATGGAATGGGTGGGTGAGCTCTGATCTAGAGTGCAAAAAAACCCACAATGAAAGGGGTGAGTGAGATCTGCTGGGTGTCAGGATCTGCTCTATGAACAAGGGTGGTGATGGTTCAATAACTGATCTGGAATGCAAAAACACCAGCATGGAATTGGTGAGGGAGCTCTGCTGGAAAAGTGATCTAGAGTGCAAAAACACCAATGGGGAATGGGGTCAGTGAGCTCTTCTGGGTGTCACAATCTGCTCTACAAACTCTGATCTAGAGTGTGAAAAACCAACATGGAAAGGGGTGAGTGAGCTCTGTTGGGTGGCACCATCAAAAACAGGAGTGGTGATGGTTCAATAACTGATCTGGAGTGTAAAAAAACCAGCAATGAAAGGGGTGAGGGAGCTCTGTTGGGTGTCAGGATCTGCTCGAAAAATTCTGATCTAGAGTGCAAAAAAACCAACATGGAAAGGGGTGAGTGAGCTCTGCTGGGTGTCCCACCATGGAAAGGGCATTGCATCATCAATCAAAATAAATGCACCTTTATTGAATGGCCACAGTAAATGTGTTAAAGGAATTGGGGGAAAAGGAAAAGAATAGGAAAGAGAAATTTGGTATAGCTACCAAATGTAGAGAGACCAAGGGTTTTGTCCCACACCTGCTGGCTGTGTCTATTTTGGAGCTTTCTCCAGGGATTTTCACAGCCATTCCTGCTTTTCCTGCCCTTTATTTCCTCCCACCATTTATTCCCTCACTGAACTCACCCTTCCCTCCTTCCCCAGGATAATCCAGCAGATCTTCGCCGGCTTTTTCGCCAACTCGGCCGTTCCTGGCTCACCACACCCCTTCTCCTGGTGAGTGATCTCCCAGCAGGGAATCCCAGCCAGCCTTGGGAATTTGGGAATTTGGGAATTTGGGAATTGTGTGCCATTGTGTGTTGGAGATTTTTTCAGGGATGGCTTAGAAGGCAGCTGTGAGGAGCAGATGCTCACAGCCTGTTTCTGTGAACAGCAGAGGTTCTCAGGTTATTTTTAATTACAGGTAAAAGTGACAAACATGAAGGCCTTGAGAGCCTTGCACATCAGAGTTCTCAGGCAGCTTTCTCATAACAAGTGGATGTTCTACCTTTGGCTGTTTTGGGAAAGCAAGAATAGTTTTGAGAACCCAAATCTTGGTATTGGAAACATAAGGAGGGGTTGGTGTGTTATCTCTGACCTGTTGTGAGCTCAGATTTTGCAATATGCATGAAGTGAATTAACACTGTTATAAAAGGTGTCTGATTGATGAATAAAGTGGAATTGATGCTGAGCAACGCAAGTTGGGTCGTCTCCCCTCCAACTTCAATAATTAAATTGTGGCCTGTCCCGTTGGCAGGAGCGGGATGCTGCACTCCAGCCCCGGCGATTACGCGTGGGGACAGAGCGGCCTCGACGCCATCGTCACCCAGGTCAGTGCCACGGCCACGGCCCCTGCAAAAATCACTTTATTTTTACCCAGCATTGAAGCTGAGAAGCCTCAGAGAAATGAAAACCAATCATCTGATTGGCTTCTGCTGTGTTTTGCTGCTTGGAGATTGTCTGGTTGGTTTCATGTAAATTGTTTTGGCTTCATAACCAATGAAGAGAGAGTCAGGAATTTTCATTATCAGTCTTTGTAGCCTTCTGTCTGCATCCTTTATTCTTTAGTGTAATTTAGTACAACATTCTTTAATATAATATAAAATCACAGAATAATGAAGAACACAGGGTCAGATGCAGGTTTGAATGGGAATAATAATTAAAAAAAAATAAATTATAAACTCAACTGGGCGCTTTTAGTGGGAACTATCCCATGCCTAATAATGGGAATAACCCCATCCCTTTTAATGGGAATTAACCCATTCGTTTTAATGGGAATAATGGGAATTAACCCATTCCTTTTAATGGGAATAATGGGAATAACGCCATCGCTTTTAATGGGAATAACCCATCCTTTTTAATGGGAATAATGGGAATAACCCATCCCTTTTAATAGGAATAATGGGAATTAACCCATTCCTATTAATGGGAATAACCCCATCCCTTTTAATGGGAATTACCCCATCCCTTTTAATAGGAATAATGGGAATTAACCCATCCCTTTTAATGGGAATTAGCCCATCCCTTTTAATGGGAATTAGCCCATTCCTATTAATGGGAATTAACCCATTCCTTTTAATGGGAATTAACCCATCCCTTTTAATGTGAATAAACCCATCCCTTTTAATGGAAATAATGGGAATTAATCCATTCCTTTTAATGGGAATAATGGGAATTAACCCATTCCTTTTAATGGGAATAATGGGAATTAACCCATTCCTTTTAATGGGAATTAACCCATCCCTTTTAATGGGAATTAGCCCATTCCTTTTAATGGGAATAATGGGAATAAACCCATCCTTTTTAATGGGAATTAACCCATCCCTTTTAATGTGAATAAACCCATCCCTTTTAATGGGAATAATGGGAATTAACCCATCCCTTTTAATGGGAATAGCCCATCCCTTTTAATGGGAATAACCCATCCCTTTTAATGGGAATAATGGGAATAACGCCATCGCTTTTAATGGGAATAACCCATCCTTTTTAATGGCAATAATGGGAATTAACGCATTCCTTTTAATGGGAATAATGGGAATTAACCCATCCCTTTTAATGGTAATTAACCCATTCCTTTTAATGGAAATAATGGGAATTAACCCATTCCTTTTGATGGGAATAATGGGAATTAACCCATCCCTTTTAATGGGAATGATAGGAGTAACCCATCCCTTTTAATGGGAATAACCCATCCCTTTTAATGGGAATAATGGGAATAACGCCATCGCTTTTAATGGGAATTAACCCATCCTTTTTAATGGGAATAATGGGAATTAACCCATTCCTTTTAATGGGAATAATGGGAATAAACCCATCCTTTTTAATGGGAATAACCCATTCCTTTTAATGGGAATAATGGGAATAACGCCATCGCTTTTAATGGGAATAACCCATCCTTTTTAATGGGAATAATGGGAGTTAACCCATTCCTTTTAATGGAAATAATGGGAATTAACCCATCCCTTTTAATGGGAATTAACTCATTCCTTTTAATGGGAATAATGGGAATAAACCCATCCTTTTTAATGGGAATAATGGGAATAACCCATCCCTTTTAATGGGAATTAACCCATCCCTTTTAATGTGAATAAACCCATTCCTTTTAATGGGAATTACCCCATCCATTTTAATGGGAATTAACCCATTCCTGTTAATGGGAATAATGGGAATTAACCCATTCCTTTTAATGGGAATAATGGGAATAAACCCATCCTTTTTAATGGGAATAACCCATCCCTTTTAATGGGAATAATGGGAATAACCCATTCCTTTTAATGGGAATTAGCCCATTCCTATTAATGGGAATAAACCCATCCCTTTTAATGGGAATGATAGGAATAATCCATCCCTTTTAATGTGAATAAACCCATTCCTATTAATGGGAATAACCCCATCCCTTTTAATGGGAATTAACCCATCCCTTTTAATGTGAATAAACCCATCCCTTTTAATAGGAATAATGGGAATTAACCCATCCCTTTTAATGGGAATAACCCATCCCTTTTAATGGGAATAATGGGAATAGCCCATCCCTTTTAATGGGAATTACCCCATCCCTTTTAATGGGAATTAACCCATCCCTTTTAATGGGAATAACCCATCCCTTTTAATGGGAATAACCCATTCCTTTTAATGGGAATTACCCCATCCATTTTAATGGCAATAATGGGAATTAACCCATCCCTTTTAATGGGAATAACCCATCCCTTGTAATGGCAATATTGGGCCTCTCCACATGAGCCCCAGGGCCCAGCCCTCTCCTGAGCGTGGCTTTCCCCCCTGCGCAGCTGCTGGGCCAGCTGGAGAACACGGGCCCGCCCCCGGCAGACAAGGAGAAGATCTCGTCGCTGCCGACGGTGCCGGTGACACAGGAACAAGTGGGTGGGTGCCTCCATCCATCCCCCCCATCCCACCCTGAGCTCCCCCATTTCCATTCTGTACCCCTGGAACTGGGCTGGGGGCTCTCTGTACCCCCTGTGGGCTTCGGTTCTCCCAGGAACCTTGGGGCTCCAGTGTTCTCCAGAGGGTGTGGGGAGTTCTGAAAGGGGCCGTGCTGACTCTTCCCCTCCCCATGATGGTTTTTGTCCCCTCCCCATGATGGTTTTTGTCCCCTCCCCATGATGATTTTCCCCTCTCCATGATGGTTTTTGTCCCCTCCCCATGATGATTTCCCCCTCCCCATGATGGTTTCCCTGATTCCCAGCAGGAATTCCTCGCTCCCTGCTCCATCTCCCGCCCCCCCCGTTTCCCCGCCCCCCTCTCTGTCTCCACCCCCTCTCTGGCCCGTCCCTCCCTCACCTCTGGCCCCGCCCCCTCTCTCTATGCCCCGCCCCTCCCTCACCTCTGGCCCTGCCCCCTCTCTGGCCCCGCCCCCCTACTGCCCCAGCCCCCCCTCTGGCCCCGCCCTCTCTCTGGCCCTGCCCCCTCTGTCTGGCCCGTCCCTCCCTCACCTCTGGCCCCGCCCCCTCTCTGCCCCGCCCCTCCCTCTCTGGCCCTGCCCCTCTCTCTGGCCCCGCCCCCCTCTCTTGCCCCGCCCCCTCTCTTGCCCCGCTCTCTCTCTGCCCCGCCCCTCCCTCTCTGGCCCTGCCCCTCTCTCTGGCCCCGCCCCCCTCTCTTGCCCCGCCCCCTCTCTTGCCCCGCTCTCTCTCTGCCCCGCCCCTCCCTCACCTCTGGCCCTGCCCCCTCTCTGCTCCGCCCCTCTCTGGCCCTGCCCCCTCTCTGGCCCCGCCCCCTCTCTCTGGCCCCGCCCCCTGACCGCTGCCCCGTTTCGGTCCCCAGACACGGGGCTGGAGTGCCCGGTGTGCAAGGAGGATTACACCGTGGCCGAGCACGTCCGGCAACTCCCCTGCAACCACGTCTTCCACAGCAGCTGCATCGTGCCCTGGCTCGAGCTGGTAAGGTCCCAAAAAACCCATTTTCATCATATTTTATCTTTTTTTTGTTACAAAGTTTAGAGATGGAATTTTAAGTTTGAATTCAAATGTTATTCTTATCTCTATTATATATATTCAGTATATTACCTGTGTTGTATGTGGAGTTCTGCAGTAGCTGCAAAATAAACCAAACCCTAATTTTCTCTCTATGGTTTTTTAAGGATAAACTGCCCAATTAAGAATTGACATTTAAATTGTTTTTATTTTTAACCTAATAACTCATCACCCCAATCCCGCAATGCGGACTTTTCTAACTAATTATTTCTCACTAATTATTATGTCTAACTACTCAAACTTATGAAGAAGAAAATGAAAAACCTCCTAAAACTAAACTAAATTAAGTGTCCTAAAACTTCTATTTTGCCTTATAAAATTCCTTCATTTTAAAGCCTTAAATTCAGATTTTTCCCCCCTCCCCAGCACGACACGTGCCCGGTGTGCAGGAAGAGCCTCAAGGGGGAATTAAATAATTATATAATAGCAAAACCCATGAAGAAGAAAGCGAAAAAATTCCTAAAAATAAAATCAATTAACTGCCCTACAATTTCTATTTTACCTTATAAAATTGCTGCATTTTAAAGCCTTAAATTCAGATTTTCCCTCCCCAGCACGACACGTGCCTGGTGTGCAGGAAGACCCCAAATGGGGAATGAAATAATTATATAATACTAAAACCCATGAAGAGGAAAGTGAAAAACCTCCTAAAACTAAACTCAACTAACTGCCCTACAATTTCTATTCTGCCTTATAAAATTCCTTCATTTTAAAGCCTTAAATTCAGATTTTTTTCCCTCCCCAGCACAACACGTGCCCGGTGTGCAGGAAGAGCCTCAAGGGGGAATCAGATAATTATATCATTATATAATACTGCTCAAAATCATGAAGAAGAAAGTGAAAAACTTCCTAAAACTAAACTCAACTAACTGCCCTACAATTTCTATTTGGCCTTAGAAATATTACTTCATTTTAAAACTTTAAATTCAAATTTTCCCTTCCCAGCACGACACGTGCCCGGTGTGCAGGAAGAGCCTCAAGGGGGAATTAAATAATTATATAATACTAAAACTCACAAAGAAGAAAGTGAAAAAATTCCTAAAAATTACCTAAACTAACTGCCCTACAATTTCTATTTTGCCTTATAAAATTGCTGCATTTTAAAACCTTAAATTCAAATTTTCCCTCCCCAGCACGACACGTGCCCGGTGTGCAGGAAGAGCCTCAAGGGGGAATTAAATAATTATATAATACTAAAACTCATTAAGAAGAAAGTTAAAAACCTCCTAAAACTAAACTCAACTAACTGCCCTACAATTTCTATTTTGCCTTATAAAATTGCTGCATTTTAAAACCTTAAATTGAGATTTCCCCCCCCCCAGCACGACACGTGCCCGGTGTGCAGGAAGAGCCCAAAGGGGGAATTAAATAATTATATAATACTAAAACCCATGAAGAAGAAAGTGAAAAACCTCCTAAAACTAAACTCAACTAACTGCCTTACAATTTCTATTTGGCCTTATAAATATTTCTTCATTTTAAAGCCTTAAATTCAGATTTTTCCCCCCTCCCCAGCACGACACGTGCCCGGTGTGCAGGAAGAGCCTGAAGGGGGAATCAGATAATATATCATTATATAATATTGCTCAAAATCATGAAGAGGAAAGTGAAAAGCTTCCTAAAAATAAACTAAACTAACTGCCCTACAATTTCTATTTTGCTTAGAAACATTACTTCATTTTAAAACCTTAAATTCAAATTTTCCCTCCCCAGCACGACACGTGTCCAGTGTGCAGGAAGAGCCTCAAGGGGGAATTAAATAATTATATAATACTAAAACTCATAAAGAAGAAAATTAAAAACTTCTAAAACTAAACTCAACTAACTGCCCTAAAATTTCTATTTTGCCTTAAAAATATTACTTCATTTTAAATCCTTAAATTCAGATTTTTCCCCCCCTCCCCAGCACGACACGTGCCCGGTGTGCAGGAAGAGCCTCAAGGGGGAATTAAATAATTATATAATAACAAAACCCATGAAGACGAAAGTGAAAAACCTCCTAAAACTAAACTCAACTAACTGCCCTACAATTTCTATTTTGCCTTATAAAATTACTTCATTTTAAAATCTTAAATTGAGATTTCCCCCCCCAGCACGACACGTGTCCAGTGTGCAGGAAGAGCCTCAAGGGGGAATTAAATAATTATGCAATTATATAATTATTTAGTACTACTCAAACTCATGAAGAAGAAAGTGAAAAACTTACTCAACTAACCTTCCTAAAACTTCTATTTTGCCTTATAAATATTACTTTATTTTAAAACCTTAAATTCAGATTTTTGCCCCCCCAGCACGACACGTGTCCGGTGTGCAGGAAGAGCCTCGAGGGGAATCAGATAATTATATAATAGCAAAACCCATGAAGAAGAGAGTGAAAAAATTCCTAAAAATTACCTAAACTAACTGCCCTACAATTTCTACTTTGCCTTATAAAATTGCTTCATTTTAAAGCCTTAAATTCAAATTTTCCCTCCCCAGCACGACACGTGCCCGGTGTGCAGGAAGAGTCTCAAGGGGAAATTAAATAATTATATAATACTAAAACTCATAAAGAAAAAAGTGAAAAAATTCCTAAAAATTACCTAAACTAACTGCCCTACAATTTCTATTTTGCCTTAGGAATATTACTTCATTTTAAAACCTTAAATTCAGATTTTCCCTCCCCAGCACGACACGTGCCCGGTGTGCAGGAAGAGCCTCGAGGGGGAATTAAATAATTATATAATACTAAAACTCACAAAGAAGAAAGTGAAAAAATTCCTAAAAATTACCTACACTAACTGCCCTACAATTTCTATTTTGCCTTATAAAATTACTTCATTTTAAAGCCTTAAATTCAGATTTTTGCCCGTGTCCGGTGTGCAGGAAGAGCCCAAAGGGGGAGTTAGATAATTATACAATTATATAATTATTTCTAACTACTCAAACTCATGAAGAAGAAAGAGAGAAACTTCCTAAAACTAAACTCAACTAACTGCCCTACAATTTCTATTTTGCCTTATAAAATTGCTGCATTTTAAAACCTTAAATTGAGATTTTTTCCCCCTCCCCAGCACGACACGTGTTCGGTGTGCAGGAAGAGTCTCAAAGGGGGAATGAAATAATTATATAATAGCAAAACCCATGAAGAAGAAAGTGAAAAAATTCCTAAAAATTACCTAAACTAACTGCCCTACAATTTCTATTTGGCCTTATAAATATTGCTTCATTTTAAAACCTTAAATTCAGATTTTCCCCCCTCCCCAGCACGACACGTGTCCGGTGTGCAGGAAGAGCCTCGAGGGGGAATTAAATAATTATATAATACCAAAACCCATAAAGAAAAAAGTGAAAAAATTCCTAAAAATTACCTAAACTAACTGCCCTACAATTTCTATTTTACCTTATAAAATTCCTTCATTTTAAAACCTTAAATTCAGATTTTTCCCCTCCCCAGCACGACACGTGCCCGGTGTGCAGGAAGAGCCTCAAGGGCGAAGATTCCAGCCGGCAAATCCCCAACGCCGACGCCTCCGACAGCCCCGTGCAGGAGAGATGGACATTCTGACCCTCCTGGCCAAGGTTCTGCCGCCTTCCAGAAGGTTCCAGGGCCGTCCCAGCTCCAGGTGTGCGTTGAGAATTCCACCAGACCCCCCCCCATAGCAGGAATTGGGGGGCCCCATTCAGGATCACAGCACCGAGCGCTCTTCTCCCAGGAATTTCTCCTTCTGCTCCACGGAATTGCCTCGTTAGCCCGAAATTGGGAAGGTTTTTGGGAGTGTTTTGGTTTCATTTTTTTTTTTTTTGTATCAGAAAAGGTTTAAATTTTGGTTTTTCCAGTAAGGGCCCGTTCCAAAGAGGGGTTGCATCCCCTTGTAGGCTTTGCTGGAAAAAGGTTGGGATAAAAAAAGGGGATTTTGGGGATTTTCCTGCACTCCAGGAGATTGGAGTTGGAGCCACGAGAGATTTTATTGCCCCAGGTTGGGATGGGAGCCTTGGGGGGCTGTGGAATCATGGCAGGGGAAGGAGGAAGGTTCTGGAAGCCTCTGTGGTCCCGGAGGGGTCAGGGATGTTCTCAGCAGGGTTTTGGTCTCATCCTGGACAATTTTTGGGGTTGATTGGGGTTTTTTTGGGACCCTTTTCCACATTGCCCCAGGTGTGTCCAAAGCTCCCCGAGCCCCCCACGAGTCATTCCAGGCAGGAATTGTGGAATTATTATGGAATTATTATGGAATTATGGACCATTCCCTTGGCAAACCCCCACCCTCCCCATAACTTAAGGAAACTCTTGATTTTTCCTCATTGTTTTCAGAGTTTGGTTTGGTTTTTTGTTGGTTTTTTTTTCCATTTCCTGGGATTTTTCCAGGTGAATCCTGGGATTTTTCCTCGTGGTACCCACGGGCAGCCCTGGGGGGGCTTTGTGACCCCACCCTGGTGTTGGGGGGGAAAAGTTCCCAAAGCCCTCGGGCTCGGTGGCTCCGCGGCCACGTGGATTCAATCCCTGATTTTCTTTGCTCTTCCGTCCAATAAAGGCCTTTCTCAAAGAATCCCCTTTCTCAATTAATGAATTCCCTTTCTCAAAGAATTCCCTTTCTCAGTTAATGAATTCCCTTTCTCAGTGAATTCCCATTCCCAATGAATTCCCTTTCTCAAAGAATCCCCTTTCTCAATGAATTAATTCCCTTTCTCAATTAATGAATTCCCTTTCCCAATTAATTCCCTTTCTGAATTAATGAATTCCCTTTCTCAGTTAATGAATTCCCTTTTTCAGTGAATTCCCTTTCTCAAAGAATTCCCATTCTCAAAGAATGAATTCCCTTTCCCAATTAATTCCCTTTCCCAATTAATTCCCTTTCTCAGTGAATGAATTCCCTTTCTCAATTAAAGAATTCCCTTTCTCAAAGAATTAATTCCCTTTCTCAAAGAATTCCCTTTCTCAATTAAAGAATTCCCTTTCTCAATTAATGAATTCCCTTTCTCAATGAATTAATTCTCTTTCTCAGTGAATTCCCATTCCCAATTAATTCCCTTTCCCAATTAATTCCCTTTCTCAATTAATGAATTCCCTTTCCCAAAGAATTCCCATTCTCAAAGAATGAATTCCCTTTCCCAATTAATTCCCTTTCCCAATTAATTCCCATTCTCAATGAATGAATTCCCTTTCTCAATGAATTAATTCCCTTTCTCAATTAATGAATTCCCTTTCTCAATTAATGAATTCCCTTTCCCAAAGAATTCCCTTTCTCAAAGAATGAATTCCCTTTCCCAGTGAATTCTCTTTCCCAATTAATTCCCTTTCTCAATGAATTAATTCCCTTTCTCAGTGAATTCCCATTCCCAAAGAATTCCCTTTCTCAAAGAATTCCCTTTCTCAATTAAAGAATTCCCTTTCTCAATTAATTAATTCCCTTTCTCAAAGAATTAATTCCCTTTCTCAAAGAATTCCCATTCTCAATTAATGAATTCCCTTTTTCGGTGAATTCCCTTTCTCAAAGAATTCCCTTTCTCAATTAAAGAATTCCCATTCTCAATTAATGAATTCCCTTTCTCAATGAATTAATTCCCTTTCTCAGTGAATTCCCATTCCCAATGAATTCCCTTTCTCAAAGAATCCCCTTTCTCAATGAATTAATTCCCTTTCTCAATTAATGAATTCCCATTCTCAATTAATGAATTCCCTTTCCCAATTAATGAATTCCCTTTCCCAAAGAATTCCCATTCTCAAAGAATGAATTCCCTTTCCCAATTAATTCCCTTTCCCAATTAATTCCCTTTCTCAATTAATGAATTCCCTTCTCGAAGAATTCCCGTTCCCAATGAATTCCCTTTCTCAGTGAATTCCTTTTCTCAATTAATGAATTCCCATTCCCAAAGAATTCCCTTTCTCAATAAATCCCCATTCCCAATAAATCCCCATTCCCAACTCATCCCTGGAGCTGGGAAAGGGAGGAAGGAGCTTGGGATGAGTGAGGGCAGAAATCAGCTCAGAAAAAGCTTTTTTTGGGAAGGAAAACCCTGATTTGCTGAATTTGTCCCCAAAGGAGGAGATCCAAACACCTCCTGTGGGACCACGGACACCCCAATCCTGATTCCTGATCCTCAAAATCCTGGATTTGGGTGAGGGGCTGGGATTTGGGTCTCCCCCTCCCTCTGTGTTCCATTTGGGATAATTCCAGGGATTTTCTCTCTGATCCAGCTCCCCTGACAATGGGGATTTCTGGAGGGAATCATTTCCACTTCTTCCCTTTTCCACATCCTGCTGGAAATCAGGAATTCCAAGATTCCTGATCCTCAAAATCCTGGATTTGACCTTGATTTGAGCCTGGATTTGAGTGAGGGCTGGGATTTGGATCTCCCCCTCCCTCTGTGTTCCATTTGGGATAATTCCAGGTTTTTTCCCCCCTGAAAGAAGAATTCCTGCTCCCAGATGATCTGGAAATCAGGGTGGAAAATTCCTGATCCTCAAAATCCTGGATTTGAGTGAGGGCTGGGATTTGGATCTCCCCCTCCCTCTGTGTTGCATTTGGGGTAATTCCAGGTTTTTTCTCTTTTATCCATCCCCCCTGATAATGGGGATTTCTGGAGGGAATCATTTCCACTTCTTCCCTTTTCCACATCCTGCTGGAAATGAGGAATTCCAAGATTCCTGATCCTCAAAATCCCGAATTTAACCTGGATTTGAGTGGGGGGCTGGGATTTGGGTCTCCTTCTCCCTCTGTGTTACATTTGGGATAATTCCAGGTTTCCCCCCTGGATGAAGGAGAATTCCCGCTCCCAGTTCCACAGGCTGGAGCTTTATTGCTGGAGCTGCTCCATCCATTCCCATCCCATCCCATCCCATCCCATCCCATCCCATCCCATCCCATCCCATCCCATCCCATCCCATCCCATCCCATCCCATCCCATCCCATCCCATCCCATCCATTCCCATCCCATCCCATCCCATCCCATCCCATCCCATCCCATCCCATCCCATCCATTCCCATCCCATCCCATCCCATTGTTCCCATCCCATCCCATCCCATCCCATCCATTCCCATCCATTCCCATCCCTTCCCACTTTTCCCTCTCCCAGATTCCCCCCGGTCCCTGCAGGGACCCCAGACCCCGGGATGGGACCCTCGGGGACATTGCTGGGTGTCCTGGTGCCACCGCAGCGCTGTCCCCTCGCTCAGTGCTCTTCATCCTCCTCCTCCTCCTCCTCCTGGGAGGGCTTCGGGTGGGAGAAGAATCCCAGCTGGGAATGGGAATGGGAATGGGGGTGACATTGTGACCTCCCAAGGTGACACTGGTGACACCTTGGGGTGACAGCAAGGGGAGAGGACATGGTGGCACTTTGGCACCTTGGGGTGACACTGAGGGGAGCATAGAGGGTGACACTGAGGGAGGGCACAGTGGCACCTTGGGGTGACATTGACCCATCCCTCACCCTGGGGGTGACACTGCCACCCTCCCAAGGTGACACTGGTGACACCTTGGGGTGACATCAAGGGGAGAGGACACGGTGCCACCAGGGGGTGACACCGAGGGGAGGGGGCACGGTGGCACCTTGGGGTGACACTGAGGGAGAGGCATGGTGGTGGCACAGAGCAGGGGCACTGAGGGGTGACACCAAGGGGGGAGCGTGGTGGCACCAAGGAGGGCATCGAAGGGTGACACTGAAGGGGGGCACTTTGGCACCTTGGGGTGACATCAAGGGGAGAGGACATGGTGGCACTTTGGCACCTTGGGGTGACACCAAGGGGACATAGAGGGTGACACTGAGGGAGGGCACAGTGGCACCTTGGGGTGACATTGACCCATCCCTCACCCTGGGGGTGACACTGTCACCCTCCCAAGGTGCCACCATGGCCCCCCACCCTGCCCAGGTGGCATCTGAACCCTCCCCAAGGTGACACCATACCCCTACCTTAATGTCACCTCTCAGTGCCACCATGCCCCCACCTCAGTGTCACCCCAAGGTGCCACCGTGCCCTCCCTCAGTGCCCCCCCCCCCCCCATTGTCCCCATTGTCCCCTCAGTGCCACCATGTCCCCTCCCATCGGTGTCACCCCTTGGAGCCCCCCCTTTGTGTGACCCCTTGGTGCCCCCTCCCTCAGTGTCACCCCTTGGTCCCACCATGCCCCCCCTCAGTGGGACCCCTTGATGCCCCCCTCGATGTCACCCCTCAGTGCCACCGTGCCCTCCCTGGGTGTCCCCATTGTCCCCTCGGTGTCACCCCTCGGTGCCGCCCTTTGTGTGACCCCTGGGTGCCACCGTGCCCCCCTTGGTGCCACCCCCCAGTGTCCCCCCCATTGTCCCCACTGTCCCCATTGTCCCCTCAGTGCCACCGTGCCCCCTCCCTCGGTGTCACCCCTCGATGCCGCCCTTTGTGTGACCCCTGGGTGCCACCGTGCCCCCCTGGGTGCCCCCCTGGGTGCCCCCCCGGTGCCCCTCACCCTCCAGAGGCCGAGGCTCAGCAGTGCCAGCAGCAGGAGCCCCCCCAGGGCGCTGCCCCCCAGGATCCACAGCGACACCGGGGGGCGCCGCGAGCGCAGCAGCTCCAGCAGCAGCTGGGGACGGAACGGGGGAAAATGGGATAAAAATGGGAATTTGGGGGGAAAATGGGGATTTAGGGAGGGAAAATGGGGATTTGGGGGGGAAATGGGAATTTAGGGAGGGAAAATGGGGATAAAAATGGGGATTTGGGGGGAAAATGGGGATAAAAATGGGGATTTGGGGGGAAAATGGGGATAAAAATGGGGATTTGGGGGGCAAAAATGGGGATTTGGGGGGGAAAATGGGGATTTGGGGGAAAAATGGGGAATTTAGGGGGGAAAATTTGGGGTGAAAAAATAGGAATTTAGGGGGGAAAAATGGGGATTTAGGGGGGAAAAATGGGATAAAAATGGGAATTTGGGGGGAAAAATGGGGATAAAAATGGGGATTTGGGGGGAAAAATGGGGATTTAGGGGGGGAAATGGGAATTTGGGGGGGAAAATGGGGATTTAGGGAGGGAAAATGGGAATTTGGGGGGGAAAATGGGGATTTAGGGGGGAAAATGGAGATTTAGGGAGGGAAAATGGGGATTTGGGGAAAGAAAATGGGGAATTTAGGGGGATTTGGGGTGAAAAAATGGGAATTTAGGGAGGAAAAATGGGGACTTAGGGGGGGAAAAATGGGATTTTGGGGGGAAATGGGGATTTAGGGGGAAAAATGGGGAATTTAGGGGGGAAAATTTGGGGTGAAAAATGGGAATTTAGGGAGGAAAAATGGGGATTTAGGGGGATTTGGGGTGAAAAAATGGGAACTTGGGGGGGAAAAATAGGGAATTTGGGGGGATTTGGGGTGAATAAATGGGAATTTAGCGGGGGGAAATGGGGAATTTAGGAGGGAAAGGGGGATTTAGGGTGAAAAAATGGGAATTTAGGGAGAAAAATGGGGATTTGGGGGGGAAAATGGGGATTTGGGGGGAAATGGGGATTTAGGGTGAAAAAATGGGGATTTGGGGGAGAAAAGTGGAGATTTGGGGGAAAAATGGGAATTTGGGGGAGAAAAATGGGGATTTGGGGGCAAAAATAGGGAATTTGGGGGGAAGAACAGGATTGGGGTGAGAAATGGGGAATTTGGGGGGGGGAAATGGGGAATTTGGGGGAATTGGGATTGAGGGGGGAAATGGGAAATTCGGGGAGGAAAAATGGGAATTTGGGGGAAAATATGGGGATGGAGGGGACACAGGGAATTTGGGGGAGAAAACCAGGATTGAGAGGTGGGAAAAAAGGAATTTGGGGAGGGGAAAAATGGGGAATTTAGGGGGGAAATTTGGGGTGAAAAAATGGGAATTTAGGGGGGAAAAATGGGGAATTTAGGGGGATTTGGGGTGAAAAAATGGGAATTTGGGGGGGAAAAATGGGAATTTAGGGGGAAAGAAAGGATTGAGGAGGGGAAATGGAATTTGGGGGGGAAATGGGGAATTTTGGGGGTCCCACCTCCCTGTGCTGAGCCCCCTCCTCCAGCACAAAGAGCCCCCCATGGACCCCCAGGCTGACACTGCTGACGATCCTCAGGCTCCTGAACTTCACCTGGGGTGGGAAAGGGAACCACAAACATCATAAAATTCAATTAAATAATAGTAAAATTCAATAAAAATAATAGTAAAATTCAATAAAATAATACTAAAATTAAATAAAAAATTAGTAAAATTAAATAAAATAATATTAGAGTTAAATAGAATAATAACAAAATTAAATACAATAATAATAAAGTTTAAAAAAACCAAATTAAATAAAATAATAGTAAAATTAAGTGGAGTTAAATATAATAGTGGTAAACTTAACTACAAGAATAATATGAAATAAAATAATAATAAAATTCAATAAAGTAATAAAATTAAGTACAATAATATTAAATAAACTAATAACAAAATTAATTAAAATAATAAATTTAAATACGATAGTAACGTAAAATAAACTAATAATAAAATTAAATAAAGCAATGATAAAATTAAATACAATAATAACAACATTTAATGAAGTTAAATTTTATAAGAAGTTAAAAAAATAATAAAAAAGCATTTAAAAAATAAACATTTAATAAACATTTAATAAGATAAAACAATAAAATAAACTAATGATAAAATTCAATAAAATAATAATAAAATACATTAACACAAAATTAAAACTAAAAAAAAATTAAATACAATAATTACATTAAATAAAAATGAAATACAATAACAGAATTAAAAAAACAATAAAATGTAATGTAATAGAAGTAAATACAATGATAAAATTAATTTTTAAAATAATATTTTAAAATGATAATTCTTATAAAAAAAATAAAAATAATCCCAATTTTTTTTTCCTTTTTTTTTTTTTTTTTTTTTTTTTTACTTTAATCTATTTAACAGAATTTATTCAATTCTATTAAATCCTCACCCCGCTGAAGGAGCTCTCGTGCAGCCTCTGCCGGAGCTCGATGGAGGCGCCCCCGCCCCGGCCCAGCCTGGCCAGGCTGCAGCTCAGCCCCCGGCAGCGGCTGCGGGAGCAATCCTGGGGGGCACAAACACCGGGGAGCCCCCGAAACACCCGGGGTGGGGGGGAGACCCCCCTGAACCCCCCCAAATACCCTGGGAATGGTAGGGACCACCCTGAACCCCCCCCCAAATCCCCTGGGAATGGTAGAGACCACCCTGAACCCCCCCCGGGAATGGTAGGGACCACCCTGAACCCCCCCAAATCCCCTGGGAGTGGTAGAGACCACCCTGAACCCCCCCTGGGAATGGTAGAGACCACCCTGAACCCCCTTGGGAATGGAAGGGACCACCCTGAACCCCCCCCCAAATCCCCTGGGAATGGTAGAGACCACCCTGAACCCCCCCAAATTCCCTGGGAATGGTAGAGACCACCCTGAACCCCCCCAAATCCCCTGGGAATGCTAGAGACCACCCTGAACACCCCCTAGGAATGGTAGGGACCACCCTGAACCCCCCCCAATCCCCTGGGAATGGTAGAGACCACCCTGAACCCCCCCCTGGGAATGGTAGGGACCACCCTGAACACCCCCTGGGAATGGTAGAGACCACCCTGAACCCCCCCAAATCCCCTGGGAATGGTAGGGACCACCCTGAACCCCCCCCGGGAATGGTAGAGACCACCCTGAACCCCCCCAAATCCCCTGGGAGTGGTAGGGACCACCCTGAACCCCCCAAAACACCCGCGGTGGGGTGAAGATCCCCCCTGAACCCCCCAAATCCCCTGGAAATAGTGGGGACCCCCCCTGAAGCCCCCAAATCCCCTGGGATGGGGTGGGGATCCCCCTTGAACTCCCCCAAAATCCCCAGAGTTTTGGGGATCCCCCCTGAACCTCTCTGGATTTTTGGGGATGCCCCCTGAACCTCCTGGGAGTTTCTGGGGACCCCTCTGGAGTTCTGGGGACCCTCTCAAGTTTTGGGACCCCCCTGGAGCTTTGGGGACCCCCCTGGAGTTTCTGGGGACCTCTCTGGAGTTCTGGGGACCCCCCTGGAGTTTTGTGGACCCCTCTGGAACTTTGGGGACCCCTCTGGAACTTTGGGGACCCTCCTGGAGTTTTGGGGACCCCTTTGAACCCCCCTGTAATTTTAGGGACCCCCCTGAAGTTTTTGTGGACCCCTCTGGAGCTTTGGGGACCCCCTGGAGTTTTGAGACTCCCCCTGAACCCTTCTGGAGTTTTGGGGACCCCCTTGAGTCCCCCTGGAATTTTAGGGACCCCCCTGAAGTTTTTGTGGACCCCCCCTGGAGTTCTGGGGACCCTCTCAAGTTTTGGGACCCCCCTGGAGTTTTGTGGACCCCCTTGAACCCCCCTGGAATTTTAGGGACCCCCTGAATTTTTTGTGGACCCCCCTGGAGTTCTGGGGACCCTCTCAAGTTTTGGGACCCCCCTGGAGTTTTGTGGACCCCCTTGAACCCCCCTGGAGTTCTGGGGACCCCCTGAATTTTTGTGGACCCCTCTGGAGTTCTGGGGACCCCTCTGGAGTTTTGGGGACCCCCCTGGAGTTTTGGGGTCCCGCCCAGCCCTACCAGCCTCTCGCTGTGCCGCAGCTCCTCGGGGGGCACCGGGGTGCCCTCGCTGGGGGGGTGCAGCCTGCAGGAGGCCTGGGGGGGGCACAGGGGGGGGTCAGGGGGCACCAGCACAGGGGGGACCCCCCCGAGCCCCCCCCAGGTGTCCCCCAGACCCACATTGGCAGCCAGGAGCTCGGTGACAGACAGGATGGGGGCGCCGCGGGGGCCCAGGGCGGGCAGGGCCACGTGCAGGGTGAGGTTCTGCAGGGGGTGGCACCCCAAATTCTGCACCTGGGTGGGGAGGGGGCAAGGTGAGCCATGAGGAGCATCTCAAACTGTCCCACCAAAGCCATGAGGAGCAGCTCCAAAATGTCCCACCAAAGCCATGAGGAGCATCTCAAATTGTCCCACCAAAACCATGAGGAGCATCTCCAAAATGTCCCATCAAAGCCATGAGGAGCATCTCAAATTGTCCCACCAAAGCCATGAGGAGCTCCTCCAAATTGTCCCACCAAAGCCATGGGGAGCATCTCAAATTGTCCCACCACAACCATGGGGAGCATCTCAACATGTCCCACCAAAGCCATGAGGAGCATCTCCAAACTGTCCCACCAAAACCATGGGGAGCATCTCCAAATGTCCCACCACAACCATGAGGAGCATCTCAAACTGTCCCACCAAATCCCTGAAGAGCATCTCCAAACTGTCCCATCAAATCCCCAAGGAGCTCCTCCAAAATGTCCCGCTAAATCCCTCCAAACTGTCCCACCAAATCCTTGAGGAGCATCTCCGAACTTTCTACCAAATCCTTGAGGAGCTCCTCCAAATTGTCCCATCAAATCCCTGAGGAGCTTCTCCAAAATGTCCCTCCAAAATCCTGGGGAGTTCCACCAAATCCCTGAGGAGCATCTCCAAACTGTCCCACCAAAGCCATGAGGAGCAGCTCCAAATCCCTGAGGAGCATTTCCAATATGTCACACCAAATCCATGAGGAGCTCCTCCAAAGTGTCCCACCAAATCCCTTCAAACTGTCCCATCAAATCCATGAGGAGCTCCTCCAAAATGTCCCACCAAAACCCTGAGGAGCCTTCTCCTAACTCACCACCAAATCCTTCTAAAATGTCCTACCAAGTCCACGAGGAGGATCTCCAAAATGTCCCACTCAATCCCTGAGGAACCTCTCCAAACTCTCCTGCCAAATCCTTGAGGAGCTCCTCCAAACTGTCCTACCAAGTCCCTGAGGAACCCCTCCAAAATGTCCCACCAAATCCCTGAGGAGCATCCCTGTCCACCAAAGGCCCTTGGGACCCCCCCAGACCACTCCCCCGCCCAACCATCATCATCATCATCATCCTCCTCATCTCACCTTGAGCGTGGTGGTGAACTCGGGGCCGGGGCTGGAGCTGAAGGTGCCCAGGGGTTGCAGCTCATAGCGGGGCAGGTTGGTGGCACTGGGGGGACACGGAGGGGTCACACCCACGGTGGGTGTCCCCTCCCTGACCCCCCCCCACTGTGCAGGTCGGTATTTTGGGGTGTCCCCGACGCCCCCAGCCCCACCTGGACAGGAACACGTTGGCCTCGTAGCGGATGGGCACCGACAGCTCCACCACGTTGTCCTGCGGTGTCACCTCCCTGCTGTCACTGCATGGGGGGTGTGGGGGGGACACTCAGGAGTGTCCCCAAATTCCGGCCACGCCCCCTGGGTGTGGCTCCGCCCCCCCAGGGCTCAGCCCCGCCCCCCAGGGCTCAGCCCCGCCCCTCAGGGCTCAGCCCCGCCCCCCAGGGCTCAGCCCCGCCCCCCCAGGGCTCAGCCCCGCCCCCCCAGGGCTCAGCCCCGCCCCCCCAGGGCTCAGCCCTGCCCCTCAGGGCTCAGCCCCGCCCCCCAGGGCTCAGCCCTGCCCCTCAGGGCTCAGCCCCGCCCCCCCAGGGCTCAGCCCCGCCCCTCAGGGCTCAGCCCTGCCCCCCATGGCTCAGCCCCGCCCCTCAGGGCTCAGCCCCGCCCCCCCAGGGCTCAGCCCCGCCCCTCAGCCCTCACCTGGTGGCCCTGAGCGTGAGCTCGGCGCGGTCCCGCAGGACGGAGCAGCTGAACTCCAGCTCCAGCGTGAAGGACACCTGGGGGTCAGGGGGTTGGGGGGTCTAGGGGGTTTGGGGGGCACCCAGGGGGTTTGGGGGACAGGGATCCTCCTCGGGGATTGGGTGGGACAGTTTGGAGGAGATCCTCAAGGATTTGGTGGAGAGTTTGGAGGGATTTGGTAGGAGAGTTTGGAGGGGTTTCTCAAGAATTTGGTGGAGAATCTGGAGGAGCTCCTCAGGGATTTGGTGGGACATTTTGAAGGAGCTCCTCAGGGATTTGGTGGGAGAGACTGGAGGAACTCCTCAGGGATTTGCTGGAGAGTTTGGATGGGCTCCTCATGGATTTGGTAGGACAATTTGGAGGGATTCCTCATGGATTTGGTGGGACATTTTGAAGGAGCTCCTCAGGGACTTGGCGGAGAGTTTGGAGGAACTCCTCAAGGATTTGGCAAAGAGTTTGGATGGGCTCCTCATGGATTTGGTGGGACAGTTTGGAGGGATCTGGTGGGACAGTTTGGAGGGATTCCTCATGGATTTGGTGGGACATTTTGAAGGAGCTCCTCAGGGATTTGGCGAAGAGTTTGGATGGGCTCCTCATGGATTTGGTGGGACATTTTGGAGATGCTCCTCAGGGATCTGGGTTGCCCCCAGGCTGTACCTGGAGCACAAGGCTGGGGAAGGGGGCGTTCCCTGGGGGTTCCCTGGGCGTTCCCCAGGGGTCTCTCGGGGGTTCCCCGGGGTCTCTCGGGGTCTCACCTTGGCCTGCGAGCGGAACACGGGGTACCCCACGCTGCAGCGCCGCCGCTGCCCCCCCAGGGCCGAGCACTCCAACTTCACCGAGCTGGGCTCCTGCGGGGGGACACCACGGGGACATAGAGCTGAGGGGCTGGGGACACCAGGAGGTGACAGCAATGGAGCCCTGGGGGCCACGGGGGACCAACAGAACGTGATCTGACACCTGGGAGGAGCTGGGGACACCATGGAGCCTCAGATGCTCCATGGATTAGGTTGAGGACACCATGGACCCCTATGTCCCACATGGAATAGGTTGGGAACACCATGGAGCCCCAAATGCCACCTGGGAGAGGTTGGGGACACCATGGACCCCCCCCGACCCTCTTAAAATGGGGAAATGGGTTTGGGGACCCAATGGACTCCAACCCATCCCACCAGCAACGGGTTAGGACAAGAATGACCCAGACGTTCTCCAAAGGCCTGGGGCTCCATCTTTACCCCGGTGGGGGAGTTTGGAGGAGCTCCTCATGCACTTAGTGGGACATTTTGGGGGAGCTCCTCAGGGATTTGGTGGGACAGTCAGGAGGGGCTCCTCACAAATTTAGTGGGACAGTTTGGAGGAGCTCCTCATAGATTTGGTAGAACAGTTTGGAGGAGCTCCTCAAGGATTTGATGGCAGAGTTTGGAGGGGCTCCTCATGGATTTGGTGGGACAGTTTGGGAGAGTTACTCAGGAATTTGGTAGGACAGTTTGGAGGAGCTCCTCATAGATTTGGTAGAACATTTTGGAGGAGCTCCTCATGGATTTGGTGGAGAATTTGGATGAGGTCCTCATGTACTTGGTGGAAATTTTGGAGGGGTTCCTCAGGGATTTGATGGGACATTTTGAAGGGGTTCCTCAGGAGCTTGGTAGGGCTCCTCATGGATTTGGTGGGACAGTTTGAAGGGGTTCCTCAGGAGCTTGGTAGGGCTCCTCAGGGATTTGGTGGGACAGTTTGAAGGGGCTCCTCAGGCACTTGGTGGGGTTCCTCAGGGATCTGGGCTCCCCCAGGCTGTACCTGGAGCACGAGGCTGGAGAAGTGGAGGTTCCCAGGCAGCTGTAGCCACAGGCTGGCGTTGTAGGCATTCTCCTTGCGGTTCTCCAGCTCCACCTCCACCAGCATCCTCCTCCGGCCCTTCCTCAGGACGTGGGGGCTCTGCCTGGGGGCCAGGGGGGTCACAGGGTGCTGCTGGCATCCCAGGGACACCATGGGGACACGGGGGGGACACCAGGGCTACCTGGAGCCCACGATGTCCGTGGTGGCCTTGAGCACCAGGTCGGTGACGCACTCGTCGTCGTCGCCGCAATCCTTGAAAAACGGGATCTGGAAGGAGACAGGGGATCCTGGTGTGATCCCGATGTGATCCCAGTGCCCAGGGGCGATCCCAGTGCCCAAGCACACCCCTCCAGTACGCACCAGTTTGTGAAGGGAGGTGGGAGACGCCTCATCCAGCACGGAGCCGCTGGCGGCCTCATCCAGTGCCCAGGTGAGGCTGAGGCTGAGGGGCCGCAGGTAATCCGAGGTGTCCTGCACAAACGGGGGGTCCCGTCAGCCTCACGCGGGCTGGACCCCGGGAATGGGGCTGGGAGGAGCCCCCCGAGAGCCGGGAGGAGCCCCTGAGGGCCAGGAAGAGCCCATGAGGGCCGAGAGGAGCCCCTGAGGGCCAGGAGGAGCCCATGAGGGCCGGGAGGAGCCCATGAGGGCCGGGAAGAGCCCCCTGAGGGCCGGGAGGGGCCCGTAAGGGCTGGGAGGGGCCCGTGAGGGCTGGGAGGGGCCCTTGAGGGCCGGGAGGAGCCCATGACGGCCGGGAGGAGTCCCGGGACCAGGAGGAGCCCCTGAGGGCCGGGAGGAGCCCATGAGGGCCGGGAGGAGCCCCTGAGGGCCGGGAGGACCCCGTGAGGGCCGGGAGGACCCCGTGAGGGCCGGGAGGAGCCCATGAGGGCCGGGAGGAGCCCCTGAGAGCCGGGAGGAGCCCATGAGGGCCGGGAGGAGCCCATGAGGGCCGGGAGGAGCCCCCCGAGGGCCGGGAGGAGCCCATGAGGGCCGGGAGGAGCCCCAGGACCAGGAGGAGCCCCTGAGGGCCCGGAGGAACCCGTGAGGGCCGGGAGGAGCCCCTGAGGGCCGGGAGGAGCCCCCTGAGGGCCGGGAGAAACCCATGAGGGCCGGGAGAGGCCCCCTGAGGGCCGGGAGGAGCCCATGAGGGCCGGGAGGAGCCCCCTGAGGGCCGGGAGGAGCCCCCCGAGGGCCGGGAGGAGTCCCTGAGGGCCGGGAGGAGCCCGTGAGGGCCGGGAGGAGGCCGGGAGGAGCCCATGAGGGCCGGGAGGAGGCCGGGAGGGGCCCCTGAGGGCCGGGAGGAACCCATGAGGGCCGGGAGGAGTCCCGAGGGCCAGGAGGTGCCCATGAGGGCCGGGAGGAACCCATGAGGGCAGGGAGGGGCCCCTGAGGGCCGGGAGGAGCCCCCCGAGGGCCGGGAGGAGCCCGTGAGGGCCGGGAGGAGCCCCCGGACCAGGAGGAGCCCCCCGAGGGCCAGGAGGAGCCCCTGAGGGCTGGGAGGAGCCCCGGGACTGACCAGGACGTGGAAGGGGATGCGGGTGCAGCTCTGCCGGCCCAGCAGGAGCTCCACGCGGCGCTGCAGCAGCCGGCGGGCACCGGAGTCGAAGGCGGCTCGGGATCCCGGGCCCCGCTCCTCCAGGGACGCGTTGTACCGGAGAGCTGCGGGACAGGGGCGGGTCAGGGCCGGGAGAGCAGCGGGACAGGGACTGCTCTGGTGGGAGGGACTCGGGGAAACCCGGGGATGCTCCAGGGACACTGCCAGAAGCAGTGTAGGCTGCTCCTGCACTCCAGGAGCCTTTGGGATGCTCCAGGAATGTTCCTGGAAGGCTCCAAGATCCTTTGGGTTGCTCCAGGACCCTTTGGGATACTCTGGGATGCTCCAGGACCCTTTGGGATGCTCTGGGAATGTTTCTGGGGTGCTCCCCAACCAGCCAGAGATGTTCCAAGGACATTCCCATGACTCTTTGGGATCTCCAGGAATGTTTCTGGAAGGCTCCAGGACCCTTTGGGATGCTCTGGGATGCCCCAGGACCCTTTGGGTGGCTCCAGGACCCTTTGGGATGCTCCAGGAATGTTCCTGGAAGGCTCCAAGACCCTTTGGGTGGCTCCAGGACCCTTTGGGATGCTCCAAGGATGCTCTGGGGTTCTCCCCACCCAGCCAGGGATGCTCCAGAGACGCTCTCAGGACCCTCTGGGTTGCTCCAGGACCCTCTGGGATGCTCTGGGATGTTTCTGGAGTGCTCCAAGGACACTCCCAAGACCCTTTGGGATGCTCCAGGAACGTTCCTAGAACATTCCAAGATCCCTTGGGTTGGTCCAGGACCCTTTGGGATACTCTGGGATGCTCCAGGACCCTTTGGGATGCTCTGGGACGTTTCTGGGCTGCTCCAAGGACACTCCCAGGACCCTTTGGGATGCCCAGGGACGTTTCTGGGCTGCTCCAAGGACACTCCTAGGACCCTTTGGGATGCTCTGGGATGCCCCAGGACCCTTTGGGTGGCTCCAGGACCCTTTGGGATGCTCTGGGACGTTTCTGGGCTGCTCCAAGAACACTCCTAGGACCCTTTGGGATGGTCTGGGATGCCCCAGGACCCTTTGGGTGGCTCCAGGACCCTTTGGGATGCTCAGGGACGTTTCTGGGCAGCTCCAGGCCCACCCCCCGGAGCCCGCAGCCCCCAGGCCCGCACTCACCCACATCCATGCCCGGGGGGGCGCTCCGGGCGCGGCTCTGGGCGCGGAAGCAGAGGCGGGCGCGCAGGCACACGGCCCCGGAGCCGCCGCGCCGGCAGTTCCGCCGGGTGACGCTGACGGCCGCCGGCTCCACCGACACGGCCGCGGCCACCTGCAGGATCCAGCGGGAGCTGCGGGCACGGCGACACCGGGCACGTCAGCCTGGGGACAGGGACAGCCTGCCCTGGGTCTGGGCTGAGGCGTGGAGAGCTCTAGGAGAGTCCTGGGAGCATCCCAGGTTCTCACAAGGGGAAACTGAGGCCACATGTCCCTGTTCTCAGGGTGTCCTTGTACATCTCCATGTCCCCATTCCCGGAGTGTCCCTGTCCTTTCTCCATGTTCCTGTCCCCATTCCCAGGGTGTCCCCATATTTCTCTATGTCCCTGTCCCCATTCTCGAGGTGTCCCTGTTCCCATTCCTGGGGTGTCCCTGTCCCTCTCCACGTCCCCATTCCCAAGGTGTCCCTGTCCTTCTCCATGTCCCTGTCCCTTCTCCCTGTCCCCATTCCTGGGGTGTCCCTGTCCCTATTCCCAGGGTGTCCCTGTCCTTTCTCTATGTCCTTGTCCTTTCTCCATGTCCCTATTCCCAGGGTGTCTCTGTCCCCTCTCCATGTCCCTGTCCCCTCTCCACGTCCCCATTCCCAAGGTGTCCCTGTGCTTGTTCCTTGGGTGTCTCTGTCCCTTCACCATGTCCCTGTCCCTTGTCCCTGTCCCCATTCTTGAGGTGTCCCTGTTCCCATTCCTGGGGTGTCCCTGTCCCCATTCCCAAGGTGTCCCTGTCCTTTCTCCATGTTCCTGTCCCTTGTCCCTGTCCCCATTCCCAGGGTCTTCCTGTCCCTTCCCCACATCCCCATTCTCGAGATGTCCCTGTCCTCATTCCTGGGATGTCCCTGTCCCCATTCCTGGGGTGTCCCTGTCCCTCTCCACGTCCCCATTCCCAAGGTATCCCTGTCCTTCTCCATGTCCCTGTCCCTTCTCCCTGTCCCCATTCTCGAGGTGTCCCTGTTCCCATTCCTGGGGTGTCCCTGTCCCCATTCCCAAGGTGTCCCTGTCTTTCTCCATGTCCCCATTCCTGGGATGTCCCTGTCCTTTCTCTATGTCCTTGTCCTTTCTCCATGTCCCTATTCCCAGGGTGTCTCTGTCCCCTCTCCATGTCCCTGTCCCCTCTCCACATCCCCATTCCCAAGGTGTCCCTGTCCTTCTCCATGTCCCTGTCCCTTCTTCATGTCCCCATTTCTGGGGTGTCCCTGTTCCCAGGCTGCCCCTGTCCCTTCTCCATGTCCCTATTCCCAAGGTGTTCCTGTCCCTATTCCCAAGGTGTCCCTGTCCTTTCTCCATGTTCCTGTCCCTTGTCCCTGTCCCCATTCCCAGGGTCTTCCTGTCCCTTCTCCACATCCCCATTCTTGAGATGTCCCTGTCCCCATTCCCAGGGTGTCCCTGTCCTCATTCCTGGGATGTCCCTGTCCTTTCTCCATGTCCCTGATCCCAGAAAGTCCCTGTCCCCTGTCCCCATTCCTGTCCCCTCTCCATGTCCCTACCCCCATTCCTGGGGTGTCCCTGTCCCCTCTCCATGTCCCCATTCCCAGGGTCTCCCTGTCCTTCTCCATGTCCCTGTTCCAGGGGTGTCCCTGTCCCCTCTCCATGTCCCCATCCCTTGTCCCCATTCCCAGGTGTCCCCACCCCTGTCCCCTGCTCACCGCAGCACCACGGCCGCCCCCTGCGCCCCCACGGCCACGTCCACCAGTCCGTCCCCGTCCATGTCCGTCCGTCCGTCCACGCTGATCCCGAAGTACCGGAGGCTCCAGCCCAGCGCCGCCGCCTCGATGCGCTGCCAACGAGAATTTTAAATTTTAAATTTTTCATTTTTCAACCCTTTTCTGGCCCAGAGATGGGGTGACTGAGAGGCTCAGTTGGTTTTATAAAATAGAATAAGTAGCTTTAAATGTAAACTCTTAAAATAAAGTTAAAAGAAATATGAAATCAAGTAAAAATAAAATCGAGTAAACTAAAATCAAGTAAAATAAATATAAACTTTTGAAATAAAGTTAAATGAAATATGAAATCAAGTAAAAATAAAATCAAGTAAAAAAAAATCAAGTAAAAATAAAGTTTTAAAATAAAAGTTTTTAAAACTTTCATTCTATTTTTAGTCCCATGTGAAGGGTGAGACAATCCAGGTGTTATAATTCACGCCATCACAACCAGAAACTAATTATTTCTCAATTATTATACACTATAAGAGTGTCCTTTCTCCATGTCCCCATTCCTGAGGTGTCCCTGTGCCCTCTCCATGTCCCTGTGCCCTCTCCATGTCCCTGTCCCTTCTCCATATCCCTGATTTTGGGGTGTCCCTGTCATTTCTTCATGTCCCTGTCCCCTCTCCATGTCCCTGATCCCAGGGTGTCCCTGTTTTTTCCATGTCCCTGATTTGGGGTGTCTCTGTCCTTCTCCATGTTCCCATTCCTGGGGTGTCCCTGTCCCTTCTCCATGTCCCCATTCCCAGGGTGTCCCTGTCCCTTCTCCATGTCCCCATTCCCAGGGTGTCTCTGTCCTTTCTCCACATCCCTGTCCCTTCTCCACATCCCTGTCTTTCTCCATGTCCCTGATTTTGGGGTGTCCCTGTCCCTCTCAATATCTCTGATTTTGGGGTGTCCCTGTCCCTCTCCACATCCCCATTCCTGAGGTGTCCCTATCCATTGACAGCGTACCCCAGCCCCACCAGCGCTGTCACTGCCGCCCTCCCCGGTGCCTCACCTGTTTGCGTTGGGGCAGGAGGGTGCCCGGTGCCACGTGGAACACGTAGAGCGCCCCTCGGTGCCCGTCCTCCAGCGGGGCGCCCACCACGGCTCCGGCCAGCCCGTCCTGGCTCAGGTTGGGCACCGCGCCCAGGGCGGAGCCGAAGCGCGAATCCTGCGGCCTCGGCTCGGGGAGCAGCGACCCCGCGGGGCTCAGGCGCTCCTGGGGGTGCGGGGGAGCCCTCGGTACCCCGAGGGACGGGGAGCCCCTCAGTGCCAACCGTGCTCCCCCAAATTCCCTCGGTACCCACACAGGACAGGGAGCCCCTCAATGCCAACCGTGTTCCTCCGATCACCCCAAATTCCCTTGGTACCCCCGAGGGAGGGGCAGCCCCTCAATGCCAACCGTGTTCCCTCAAAGTCCCTCGGTACCCCCATGGGACGGGGAGCCCCTCATTGCCACCGTGTTTCCCCGATTGCCCCAAATTCCCTCGGTACCCACACAGGACGGGGAGCCCTCAATGCCAACCGTGCTCCCCCAAATTCCCTCGGTACCCACACAGGACGGGGAGCCCCTCAATGCCAATCGTGTTCCCCCAAACGCCCCAAATTCCCCAGGTACCCCCACGGGATGGGGAGCCCCTCAATGCCACCGTGTTCCCCCAATCGCCCCAAATTCCCCAGGTACCCCTGAGGGACGGGGAGCCCCTCATTGCCAACCATGTTCCCCCAAATTCCCTCGGTACCCCCAAGGGAGGGGCAGCCCCTCATTGCCAACCGTGTTCCCCCAAACGCCCCAAACTCCCTCGGTACCCACACAGGACGGGGCAGCCCCTCATTGCCAACCGTGTTCCCCCAAATTCCCTCGGTACCCCCACGGGATGGCGAGCCCCTCAATGCCAACCGTGTTCCCCCAAATTCCCTCGGTACCCCCAAGGGACGGGCACCCCTCATTGCCAACCGTGTTCCTCCGATCGCCCCAAATTCCCTCGGTACCCCCACGGGATGGGCAGCCCCTCAATGCCAACCGTGTTCCCCCGATCGCCCCAAATTCCCTCAGTCCCTCTGCATCCTGCTGATCCACCCATCCCCTGCCCCAGTTCACCCCAATTCAACACAGTCCCCGTCCCTCTCACCTACCCCACACCCTCAGACCCACATCTGCCCCACACGGTAAATACAGACCCTCCCTGTCTCACCTGCCCCACGCCCCCAGGCCCATCCCTGCCCCACACGGTAAATACAGACCCTCCCCTTTCCCCTCACACCTGCCCCTCACACCTTCCCCACACCCTCAGGCCCACCCCAGCCCCTCTCACCTGCCCCACAGGCACACACAGACCCTCCCTTCACCCCTCTCACCTTCCCCACACCCCCAGGCCCACCCCAGCCCCTCTCACCTGCCCCACAGGCACACACAGACCCTTCCCCTGTCCCCTCACCTGCCCCACACCTCCAGACCCACCCCAGCCCTCTCACCTGCCCCACCCGGTACACGCAGACCCAACCCCTCTCACCTGCCCCACACCCTCAGGCTCACACCTGCCCTCTCACCTGCCCCACATGGTACAAACAGACCCTCCCCTGCCCCTCTCACCTGCCCCACACCCACACCTGCCCCACAGGCACACACAGACCCTTCCCCTGTCCCCTCACTTGCCCCACACCCTCAGGCCCACCCCAGCCCCTCACACCTGGCCCACCCGGTACACGCAGCCCCTCCGGTCTCACCTGGCCCACCCGGTACACGTAGACCCTCCCGGTCTCACCTGCCCCACCCGGTACACGCAGCCCCTCCCGGTACACGCAGCCCCTCCCGGTCTCACCTGCCCCACCCGGTACACGTAGACCCTCCCGGTCTCCCAGCTCTGCCCGCCCAGGTAGGAGGGCGCTGCCACCAGCAGCAGCTCGCTGTCCCCATCTCCCTCCAGGTCCAGGGCCAGCACCTCGCTGCCGAAGTAGGAGCCGATCTGGGGGTGCAGGGGGCTGTGAGGCTGAGGGGGGACCCCAAACTCCCTCCCCAAAACCCTCAGGGTCCCCCCAGCACCCCTCACCTGGTCCCCCGTTAACGCCTGGGCCACGGTGACGGTGCCCGCGGGGTCCAGCTGGAACAGCACCACCTTGCCCTTGTGCTGGAAGCGGGGGGCGCCGGCCACCAGGAGGCGCCGCCCCCCCGGCAGCTGCAGCGAGGACACCGAGTACCCTGGGGGGACAGCGGGGTCAGAGGGGGGACGGTCCTGGGGGGACAGGGGGGGTCCTGGGGAACCACAAATATCCGGGTCTGGAGCGTCCCTGGAGCACCCCAAATTGATAGGATATGGAGCATCCCCAGGGTACCAAAATATCTGGTGGGTTTGGGGTGTCCCCGGAGCACCCAAATATCCGGGTCTGGAGCATCCCTGGGGCACCCCAAAAATCCAGGATATGGAGCATCCCCGGGGCACCCAAATATCCGGGTCTGGAGCGTCCCTGGAGCACCCCAAATATTCAGGATATGGAGCATCTCCAGGGCACCCAAATATCCAGGTATGGAGCATCCCCAAGGCATCCCAAATATCTGGGTTTGGAGCATCCCTGGGGCACCCCAAATTTACAGGATATGGAGCATCCCCAGGGTACCCAAATATCGGGGTCAGGAGCATCCCCAGGGCACCCCAAATATTCAGGATATGGAGCATCCCCAGGGCATCCAAATATCCGGGTTTGGGGTGTCCCCGGGGCACCCCAAATTGACAGGATATGGAGCATCCCCAGGGTACCAAACTATCTGGGTTTGGGGTGTCCCCAGGGCACCCAAGATTTACAGGTTTGGAGCATCCCCGAGGCACCCCAAATTGACAGGATATGGAGCATTCCCAGGGTACCAAACTATCTGGGTTTGGGGCGTCCCCAGGGTACCCAAATATCCAGATCTGGAGCATCCTCAGGACACCCCAAATTCCCAGGACATTTCTGCCCCCCAAAAACACCCACTCCACAAAGCACCCCCACTTCACCGCTGATCTCCAGGCCGTGGAACGCCCCTGAGTCACCCCAAATCTGGAGGGCTTTGGAACCAAACCCATTCACCCCCCAGCCCCCGGGGCTCCCCCATACCCAGGTAGGCCGCGTGGTTCCTCAGCTGCAGCGAGAATTCCAAATTCCCAGGACATTTCTGTATCACCAAGCACCCCAAATACCCAGAACATGGAGTATTCCCAGGGCACTCCAAATATCCGGAACATGGAGCACACCCAGCGTACCCCAAATTTACAGGACATTTCTGTATGACCAAGGATCCCAAATATCCAGGTCTGGAGCATCCTCAGGACACCTCAAATATCCGTTATATGGAGTATCCCCAGGGCACCCCAAATTTCCAGGACATTTCTGTTATCACCAAGGATCCCAAATATCCAGGTCTGGAGCATCCTCAGGACACCCCAAATTTCCAGGACATTTCTGTATCACCAAGGATCCCAAATATCCAGGTCTGGAGCATCCTCAGGACACCCCAAATATCCATTATATGGAGTATCCCCAGGGCACCCCAAATTCCCAGGACATTTCTGTATGACCAAGGATCCCAAATATCCAGATCTGGAGCATCCTCAGGACACCCCAAATTCCCAGGACATTTCTGCCCCCCAAAAACACCCACTCCACAAAGCACCCCCACTTCACCGCTGATCTCCAGGCCATGGAACGCCCCTGATTCACCCCAAATCTGGAGGGCTTTGGAACCAAACCCGTTCACCCCACAACCCCCAGGGCTCCCCCATACCCAGGTAGGCCGCGTGGTTCCTCAGCTGCAGCGGGAATTCCAAATTTACAGGACATTTCTGTATCACCAAGCGCCCCAAATACCCAGAACATGGAGTATGCCCAGGGCACCCCAAATATTCATTATATGGAGTATCCCCACAATACCCCAAATTTACAGGATATTTCTGTATCACCAAGCACCCCAAATATCCAAGACATGGAGCATCCCCAGGGCACCCCAAATATCCAGAACATGGAGCACACCCAGCGTACCCCAAATTTACAGGACATTTCTGTATCACTAATGATCCCAAATATCCATTCCATGGAGTATCCCCACAATACCCCAAATTTCCAGGACATTTCTGTATCACCAAGCACCTCAAATATCCAGGACATGGAGTATCACCAAGAATCCCAAATATCCAGAACATTTGTGTATGACCAAGGAGCCCAAATATCTATTCCATGGATATGCAGTATCCCCATGGCACCCCAAATTTCCAGGACATTTCTATATCACCAAGGATCCCAAATATCCAGGACATGGAGTATCCTCAGGACACCCCAAATTTCCAGGACATTTCTGTATCACCAAGCACCTCAAATACCCAGAACATGGAGTATGCCCAGGGCACCCCAAATTTCCCGGTCTGGACCATCCCCATGGCACCCCAAATTTACAGGACATGGAGCATTTCTGTATCACCAAGCATCCAAAATACCCAGAACATGGAGCATCCCCAGGGCACCCCAAATATCCATTATGTGGAGTATCCCCACAATACCCCAAATTCCCAGGACATTTCTGTATCACCAAGCACCTCAAATATCCAGGACATGGAGTATCACCAAGAATCCCAAATATCCAGAATATTTCTGTATGACCAAGGAGCCCAAATATCTATTCCATGGATATGCAGCATCCCCAAATTTCCAGGACATTTCTGTATCACCAAGCACCCCAAATATCCAGGACATGGAGCATCACCAAGAATCCCAAATATCCAGAACATGGAGTATCCTCAGGACACCCCAAATATCCAGAACATGGAGTATCCTCAGGACACCCCAAATTCCCAGGACATTTTTGCCCCCAAAAACACCCACTCCACAAAGCACCCCCACTTCACCGCTGACCTCCAGGCCATGGAACGCCCCTGAGTCACCCCAAATCTGGAGGGCTTTGGAACCAACCCCGTTCACCCCACAACCCCCGGGGCTCCCCCATACCCAGGTAGGTCGCGTGGTTCCTCAGCTGCAGCGGGAATTCCAAATTTACAGGACATTTCTGTATCACCAAGCACCCCAAATACCCAGAACATGGAGTATGCCCTGGGTACCCCAAATTTCCTGGTCTGGACCATCCCCATGGCACCCCAAATTCCCAGGACATTTCTGTATCACCAAGCACCCAAAATATCCAAGACATGGAGCATCCCCAGGGCACCCCAAATATCCATTATATGGAGTATCCCCACAATACCCCAAATTCCCAGGACATTTCTGTATCACCAAGCACCTCAAATATCCAGGACATGGAGTATCACCAAGAATCCCAAATATCCAGAACATTTGTGTATGACCAAGGAGCCCAAATATCTATTCCATGGATATGCAGCATCCCCAAATTTCCAGGACATTTCTGTATCACCAAGCATCCAAAATACCCAGAACATGGAGTATCCCCAGGGCACCCCAAATATCCATTATGTGGAGTATCCCCAGGGCACCCCAAATTTACAGGACATTTCTGTTATCACCAAGGATCCCAAATATCCAGAACATGGAGTATCCTCAGGACACCCCAAATTTACAGGACATTTCTGTATCACCAAGGATCCCAAATATCCAGGTCTGGAGCATCCTCAGGACACCCCAAATTTCCAGAACATTTCTGTATCACCAAAACCCCCCAAAAACACCCACTCCACAAAGCACCCCCACTTCACCGCTGACCTCCAGGCCATGGAACGCCCCTGAGTCACCCCAAATCTGGAGGGCTTTGGAACCAACCCCGTTGCCCCCCCAGCCCCCAGGGCTCCCCCATACCCAGGTAGGCCGCGTGGTTCCTCAGCTGCAGCGGGAATTCCAAATTTACAGGACATTTCTATATCACCAAGCACCCCAAATATCCATTCCATGGAGTATTCCCAGGGCACCCCAAATATCCAGAACATGGAGCACACCCAGCGTACCCCAAATTTACAGGACATTTCTGTATGACCAAACACCCCAAATATCCAGAACATGGAGCATCCCCCAGGGCACCCCAAATTCCCAGGACATTTCTGTATCACCAAGCATCCAAAATACCCAGAACATGGAGCATCCCCAGGACACCCCAAATTTCCAGGACATTTCTGTATCACCAGGGCATCCCAAATATCCAGGTCTGGAGCATCCTCAGGACACCCCAAATATCCATTATATGGAGTATCCCCAGGGCACCCCAAATTTCCAGAACATTTCTGTATCACCAGGGCACCCCAAATATCCAGGTCTGGAGTATCCTCAGGACACCCCAAATTTACAGGACATTTCTGTTATCACCAAGGATCCCAAATATCCAGAACATGGAGTATCCTCAGGACACCCCAAATTTACAGGACATTTCTGTATCACCAAGGATCCCAAATATCCAGGTCTGGAGCATCCTCAGGACACCCCAAATTTCCAGAACATTTCTGTATCACCAAAACCCCCCAAAAACACCCACTCCACAAAGCACCCCCACTTCACCGCTGACCTCCAGGCCATGGAACGCCCCTGATTCACCCCAAATCTGGAGGGCTTTGGAACCAACCCCGTTGCCCCCCCAGTCCCCAGGGCTCCCCCATACCCAGGTAGGCCGCGTGGTTCCTCAGCTGCAGCGGGAATTGCTCCTGGAACGCCCCTGGGGCCGGCACCACGCGCCCGCGCCGCCGCTCCTCCAGCACGCCGCCCTCCCAGCCGTGGGCTCCCACCATGCCAAAGAGGATCCCGTCCTGCTGGCAGGGGTGGCACACGTCACCTCAGTGCCCTCGGTGTCCCCAGACCCCCGGCAGATTGACTGGAAAAATCCCCTTGGCCAGGATTTTCTCCTGGGAAGGTGAGAAGGCTCAGGGGAAAATGAAAACAATAACTCTCTGATTTGCTTCTCCTGTGTTTTGCTCCTTTGGAATTTGTTTAGGAATTGTTTCATTGGTTTCATGTGAATTGTTTTTACTTAATGACCAATCACAGCCCCGCTGTGTCCTCAAGCCCCTGCTGGGTCCATCACATTTTCTGGAAAAATCTCCTTGCCCAGGATTTTCTCCTGGGAAGATGAGAAAGCTCAGAGGAAAATGAAAACAATAATTCTCTTATTTGCTTCTCCTGTGTTTTGCTGCTTTGGAATTTGTTTAGGGATTGTTTCCATGGTTTCATGTGAATTGTTTTGATTTAATGACCAATCACAACCCCACTGGCTCTGTCACATTTTCTGGAAAAATTCCCTTGGCCAGGATTTTCTCCTGGGAAGGTGAGAAGGCTCAGGGAAAAATGAAAACAATAATTCTCTGATTTGCTTCTCCTGTGTTTTGCTGCTTTGGAATGGGGTTCGACATTGTTTCATTGGTTTAATGAGAATTGTTTTGACTTAATGACCAATCACAGCCCTGCTGGCTCTGTCAGATTGTCTGGAAAAATCCCCTTGGCCAGGATTTTCTCCTGGGAAGGTGAGAAGGCTCAGAGAAAAATGAAAACTAGAATTCTCTGATTTGCTTCTCCTGTGTTTTGCTGCTTTGGGACGTGTTTGGATATTGTTTTGTTGGTTTCATGTGAATTGTTTTTACTTAATGACCAATCACAGCCCCGCTGGCTCTGTCACATTTTCTGGAAAAATCCCCTTGGCCAGGATTTTCTCCTGGGAAGGTGAGAAGGCTCAGGGAAAAAGGAAAACAATAATTCTCTGATTTGCTTCTCCTGTGTTTTGCTGCTTTGGAATGGGGTTGGACATTGCTTCATTGGTTTAATGAGAATTGTTTTTACTTAATGACCAATCACAGCCCTGCTGGCTCTGTCAGATTGTCTGGAAAATTCTCCTTGCCCAGGATTTTCTCCTGGGAAGGTGAGAAGGCTCAGAGAAAAAGGAAAACAGTAATTCTCTGATTTGCTGACCCTGTGTTTTGCTGCTTTGGAATTTGTTTAGGGATTGTTTCATTGGTTTCATGAGAATTGTTTTTACTTAATGACCAATCACAGCCCCACTGTGTCCTCAAGCCCCGCTGGCTCCATCACATTTTCTGGAAAAATCCCCTTGCCCAGGATTTTCTCCTGGGAAGGTGAGAAGGCTCAGGGAAAAAATGAAAACAATAATTCTCTGATTTGCTTCTCCTGTGTTTTGCTGCTTTGGAATGGGGTTCGACATTGTTTCATTGGTTTAATGAGAATTGTTTTGACTTAATGACCAATCACAGCCCCGCTGGCTCTGTCACATTTTCTGGAAAATTCTCCTTGCCCAGGATTTTCTCCTGGGAAGGTGAGAAGGCTCAGGGAAAAAGGAAAACTAGAATTCTCTGATTTGCTTCTCCTGTGTTTTGCTGCTTTGGAATGGGGTTGGACATTGTTTCATTGGTTTAATGAGAATTGTTTTGAATTAATGACAGACCACAGCCAAGCTGAGGCTCTGGAAAGAGTCACGAGTTTTTTCATTATTATCTTTTATCCTTTCTGTATTCTTTACTATAGCTTAGTTTAATATTCTTTTATATAATAGAGTGTCATAAAATAATAAATTAATAAAATAATGAATTCTAAGAACATGGAGTCAGATTCATCATTCCTTCCTGCCATGGGGCACCTCATCAATGCCACCCTGCCATGCCAGGGGTGAGATGGGCTCAGGGTTGTTTTCCACCTTTCACTGTGGTCACAACTTTCCCAAGGCTGTGAGAAGCTCAGAGAAAAGAATTATAAACAATTCTTATCTTAACTTTCTGCACCTGGAGTTTGTGATCACCTTAATGTTCACAAACATTAATGTGTGTGTTATGTGTATGTGCTAATGTGTGTGAACATGTTAACGTGTGTTGATTACCAAAGGGTGGCTTCTTAATTAGCCACTGTTTTGATTAAAGGACCAATCAGAATATAAAAAGGAATGGGTGTCCTAATAAAGTGGATTTGGCCTTGTGGGTCATTTCTGACTCAGCAGGGACAGGATCACCTCGAGGTGGTGGATGGAAAAGCCGATCTGGGACATCTCCAGCTCGAAGGCGCTCTCGTTGTCCCCGTGGGTGCCTGAAAGAGGAGAAACGAGACTCAGCTCGTCCATCTGGAATCCCCAGCCCTCCCCACCATCCCAGCCCCAAACCAGCACCCTCCAGGCTGAAGATCCGATCTCCCAGAGCATCCACGATGTCGTTGAGGGCGGCCTCGTCCGTGACGTTGAAGAAATACTTCTCATCGGGGTCGCTGGCGATGAACTTGATCTCCCGGATGAAATCCTCGGGGTCCTGCTGCCTCCTCAGGTAATGCCCCAGCACCTGAGGGGGGGACAGGGCTCAGCAGGATCCCCAGGCCCCGGGGGGCGCGGGGAGGGCGGCAGGGGCTCACGGCGATGGCGTAGCGGGTGACGTTGCGGCGCTCGCACTCGGCCAGCGCCGCGGGCAGCTCGTCCCCGTCGTGCGACTCCCCGTCCGTCAGCACCAGCAGCAGCCGCGCGGCCCCCGGGCGCCCGCCCCGCTCCGGCCTGAACGAGTCCGTGCTGCGGGAGGGATGGAGGGTGAGCGCCTGGGCAGCCCCTGTGAGCCCTGCCCAGGGCTGAGCCTGGTGCCAGCTGTGATCCCAGATCCCAACCCTGATCCTGATCCTAGTTCTGATCCAGATCCTGATCCCAGTCCTGGTCCTGATCCCGGATCCCAACCCTGATCCTGATCCCAATACCAAATTTGATCCCAGTACCAATCCTGATCCAGGATCCCAACCCTGATCGTGATCCCAGCCCTGATCCTGATCCCAGTCACAGCCCTGATCCTGATCCCAGCCCTGATCCTGATCCCGGATCCCAACCCTGATCCTGATCCCAACCCTGATCCTGATCCCAGCCCTGATCCTGATCCCGGATCCCAACCCTGATCCTGATCCCAGCCCTGATCCCAACCCTGATCCCGGATCCCAGTCCTGATCCTGATCCCAGTCACAGCCCTGATCCTGATCCCAGCCCTGATCCCAACCCTGATCCTGATCCCAATCCTGATCCTGATCCCAGCTCTGACCCTGATCCCAGTCCTGATCCTGATCCTGATCCAAACCCTAATTCTGATCCCAACCCTAATCCAGATCCCAGTCCCAACCCTGATCCTGATCCCAGTACCAGCCCCGGCCCCAATCCCAACACCAGTCCCAATCCAAATCTTGACTTGATCCCAAACCCGATACCAATTCCAATCCCCATCCCAACCTAGACCCTAAACCCCAACTCTGACCCCAGCCCCAATCCCACCCCCACTGCCGATCCTGATCCTGCCCCCAGTTCTGCCCCAAATCCCACCCTGATCCCAGCCCAAATCCCAGCCCAATCCCAGCCCCAACCCCATCCCAATCCTGCCCCCATCCCATTCCAATCCTGCCCCAAATCCCACCCCAGAGCCCACCCCAATCCTGCCCCAAGTTCCATCCCAATCTTGCCCCCAATCCCACCCCAGAGCCCACCTCGATCCTGCCCCCAATCCCACCCTAATCCCACCCTGGTCCTGCCCCTGATCCCACCCCAGAGCCCACCCCAATCCTCCCGAATCCTGCTCCCAATCCCACCCTGATCCCACCTCCAATCCTGACCCAGTCCCACCCCAATCCCACTCCAATCTCACGCCAATCCCAGCCCCGATTCTGACCCTGATCCCACCCCAATCCCCCCCAATCCCACCCTGATCTTAGCCCCAATCCCCCCCAATGCCCCCCAATCCCACCCCAATCCCTCCCAGTCCCCCCCAATCCCCCCCAATCCCACCATGCCTCCCGGATGGCCATGGCCGTCCTGGTCTCCCTGCCCTCCTGCCGGGTCAGGTTCCGCGCGGCCTCCAGCAGGCTCTGGGCTGTGGGGTGCTGCCCCAGCGCCCACTCCTGCACCACGTGCTCCCCGTACTGCAGCACCCCAACCTGAAACAGGGACGATCAAAGCCAGAGAGAACCCCCCAAATTCACAGGGAACCCCCAATTCCCCAGGGTGCTGCCCCAGTGCCCACTCCTGCACCACGTGCTCCCCGTACTGCAGCACCCCAACCTGAAATAGGGAGGGTCAGAACCCCAAAATATCCCCCAAATCCATAGGGAACCCCCAAATCCACAGAGACCCCTCAATTCCCCATGGTGCTGCCCCAGTGCCCACTCCTGCACCAGGTGCTCCCCGTACTGCAGCACCCCCACCTGCAACAGGGACAGTCAGAACCCCAAAACCTCCCCCAAACCCACAGGGAACCCCAAATCCCCAGGGTGTTGCCCCAGCGCCCACTCCTGCACCACGTGCTCCCCGTACTGCAGCACCCCCACCTGAAATGGGGAGGGTCTGAACCCCAAAACATCCCCCAAACCCACAGGGAACCCCCAAATCCACAGGGACATCCCCCAAACCCACAGGGACCCTTCAATTCCCCAGTGCCCACTCCTGCACCAGGTGCTCCCCGTACTGCAGCACCCCCACCTGAAATGGGGAGGGTCAGAACTCCAAAACATCCCCCAAACCCACAGGGAACCCCCAAATCCACAGGGACATCCCCCAAACCCACAGGGAACCCCCCAAAACCACGAGAACCCCTCAAATCCCCAGGGTGGACAATGGCATCACCCCAAGGACAACAGCACCACGTTGGGGACACCATCCCAGCCCTTGGGGACACCATGGTGGCCAACACCAGGTGCCATCACCCCAGGGACAATGCCATCACCCCAAGGTGGACAATGCCATCACCCCAAGGGACAATGCCATCACCCTGAGGTGGACAATGCCATCACACCAGGGACAATGCCATCACACCAGGGACAATGCCATCACCCCAAGGGACAATGCCATCACCCCAAGGGACAATGCCATCACCCCAGGGACAATGCACAATGCCATCACCCCAAGGTGGACCATGCCATCACCCCAAGGGACAATTGCCATCACCCCAAGGACAATGCCATCACCCCAAGGACAATGCCATCACACCAGGGACAATGCCATCACCCCAAGGTGGACAATGCCATCACCCTAGGGACAATGCCATCACCCCAAGGTGGACAATGCCATCATCCCAAGGACAATGCCATCACAACAGGGACAATGCCATCACCCCAAGGTGGACAATGCCATCACCCCAAGGTGGACAACGCCATCACCGCAGGGACAATGCCATCACACCAGGGACAATGCCATCACCCCAGGGACAATGCCATCACCCCAAGGTGGACAATGCCATCACCGCAGGGACAATGGCATCACCCCAAGGGACAATGCCATCACCCCAAGGACAATGCCATCACCCCAAGGTAGACAATGCCATCACCCCTGGGACAATGCCATCACCCCAAGGTGGACAATGCCATCACACCAAGGACAATGCCATCACCCCAGGGACAATGCCATCACCCCAAGGACAATGCCACCACCAAAGGGACAATGCCATCACCCCAAGGACAATGCCATCACAACAGGGACAATGCCATCACCCCAGGGACGATGCCATCACACCAGGGACAATGCCATCACGCCAAGGACAATGGCATCACCCCAAGGACGATGCCATCACCCCAAAGGACAATGCCATCACCCCAGGGACAATGCCATCACCCCAAGGTGGACAATGGCATCACCCTAGGGACAATGCCATCACCCCAGGGACAATGCCATCACCCCAAGGGACAATGCCATCACCCCAGGGACAATGCCACCACCCCAAGGTGGACAATGCCATCACACCAAGGACAATGCCATCACCCCAAGGTGGACAATGGCATCACCCCAAGGTGGACAACGCCATCACCGCAGGGACAATGCCATCACACCAGGGACAATGCCATCACCCTAAGGTGGACAATGCCATCACCCCAGGGACAATGCCACCACCCTAAGGTGGACAATGCCATCACACCAGGGACAATGCCATCACCCTAAGGTGGACAATGCCATCACCCCAAGGGACAATGCCATCACCCCAGGGACAATGCCACCACCCTAAGGACAATGCCATCACCCCAAGGGACAATGGCATCACCCCAGGGACAATGCCATCACCCCAGGGACAATGCCATCACCCCAAGGACAATGGCATCACTCCAGGGACAATGCCATCACCCCAAGGTGGACAATGCCATCACCCCAAGGTGGACAACGCCATCACCGCAGGGACAATGCCATCACCCTAGGGACAATGCCATCACCCTAGGGACGATGCCACCACCCCAGGGACGATGCCATCACCCCAAGGTGGACAATGGCATCACCCCAGGGACAATGCCATCACAACAGGGACAATGCCATCACACCAAGGACAATGCCATCACCCCAGGGACAATGCCATCACCCCAAGGTGGACAATGGCATCACCCCAGGGACAATGCCATCACAACAGGGACAATGCCATCACACCAAGGACAATGCCATCACCCCAGGGACAATGCCATCACCCCAAGGGACAATGGCATCACCCCAAGGGACAATGCCATCACCCCAAGGACAATGCCATCACAACAGGGACAATGCCATCACCCCAGGGACAATGCCATCACCCCAAGGTGGACAATGCCATCACCCTAGGGACAATGCCACCACCCCAGGGACAATGGCATCACCCCAAAGACAATGCCATCACCCCAAGGACAATGCCACCACCCCAGGGACAATGCCATCACCCCAGAGGACAATGCCATCACACCAAGGACAATGCCATCACCCAAGGGACAATGCCACCACCCCAAGGTGGACAATGCCATCACCCCAGGGACAATGCCATCACCGCAGGGGTAACAGCACTGCCCTGGGGACATCACCCCAGCCTTGGGGACACCACCCCAGCCCTGGTGTCACCGCGGTGGCCTGACCTGTGTCTGGCCCGGCCCGATGAAGAAGCGTTCCAGAACGTTCCCCAGGAAGGCCTGCACCTCCTCCCAGGGGTAGATGCTGTTGGAGCCGTCCAGGAGCACCACGATGTCCATGAAGGTGGAGCAGCCTGGCAGGGGACACGGTGACACCGGGGGTGGCAGCAGCGCCCGGGGGCTCCCAGGAGGTGCCACCCCACTCACGCTGGGCCGTGGGCGCCATGGTGGCCACCAGCTGCAGCTCCTGGTCCAGCTGGACGCAGCGGCCGGGGCTGAACACGGAGGTGCCGCATTGCTGGGACCAGAGCGGGGCACAGGCCTGGGGGCGAGGGGACACAGGGTCACAGCAGGGACAGCGCCACCCCCTGCCTCAGTTTCCCCCTGCCTCAGTTTCCCCACTCCTGACGCAGTTTCCCCACTCCTGACGCAGTTTCCCCCTTCCCGCCTCAGTTTCCCCACTCCTGCCTCAGTTTCCCTTTTCCTCAAAAACCTCAAAACCTCAATTTTCCCACTCCTGACTCAGTTTCCCCAGTCCTGACTCCGTTTCCCTCACCCACCCTCGGCCTCCTTCTTCCCCTCCTCAGTTTCCCCTTTCCCACCTCACTGCCCCCATTCCTGCCCCAGTTTCCTGGTTCCTGCCTCAGTTTCCCCACTCCTCCCTCAGTTTTCCCGCTCCTCCTTCATTTTCCCCATTCCTGCCTCAGTTTCCCCACTCCTGACTCAGTTTCCTCACTCCCACCTCACTGCCCCCACTCCTGCCTCAGTTTCCCCGTTCCTGCCTCACTGCCCCCCTTCCTCCCCTATTTTCCCCATTCCTGCCTCAGTTTCCCCATTCCTGACTCATTTTTCCCCTCTTTGCTTCAGTTTCCTTTTCCCCACCTCTTTTCCCCCCTCCCCACCTTTCCTGCCTCAGTTTCCCCACTCCTCCTTCATTTTCCCCATTCCTGTCTCGGTTTCCCCACTCCTGCCTCAGTTTCTCCTTTCCTGCCTCAGTTTCCCCCATTCCAACCTCAATTTCCCCACCCCTGCCTCAGTTTCTCCACCCCCTCCCTCAGTTTCCCCTTTTCTGACCCCTCCCCATCTTTCCTGCCTCAGTTTCCCCACTCCTGACTCAGTTTCCTCACTCCCACCTCACTGCCCCCACTCCTGCCTCAGTTTCCCCGTTCCTGCCTCACTGCCCCCCTTCCTCCCCTATTTTCCCCATTCCTGCCTCAGTTTCCCCATTCCTGACTCATTTTTCCCCTCTTTGCTTCAGTTTCCTTTTCCCCACCTCTTTTCCCCCCTCCCCACCTTTCCTGCCTCAGTTTCCCCACTCCTCCTTCATTTTCCCCATTCCTGTCTCGGTTTCCCCACTCCTGCCTCAGTTTCTCCTTTCCTGCCTCAGTTTCCCCCATTCCAACCTCAATTTCCCCACCCCTGCCTCAGTTTCTCCACCCCCTCCCTCAGTTTCCCCTTTTCTGACCCCTCCCCATCTTTCCTGCCTCAGTTTCCCCATTCCTGCCTCAGTTTCCCCATTCCTCCCTCAGTTTCCCCATTCCCGCCTCAATTTCCCCATTCCCGCCTCAGTTTCCCCGCTCTTCCTTCATTTTCCCCATTCCTGCCTCAGTTTCCCCACTCCTGCCTCAGTTTCTCCTTTCCTGCCTCAGTTTCTCCCATTCCAACCTCAATTTCCCCACCCCTGCCTCAGTTTCTCCACCTCCTCCGTCAGTTTCCCCTTTCCTGACCCCTCCCCATCTTTCCTGCCTCAGTTTCCCCATTCCCGCCTCAGTTTCCCCACTCCCGCCTCAGTTTCCCCATTCCCGCCTCAGTTTCCCCGCCCGTGCCTCAGTTTCCCCATTCCTGCCTCAGTTTCCCCATTCCCGCCTCAGTTTCCCCGCCCGTGCCTCAATTTCCCCATTCCCGCCTCAGTTTCCCCGCCCGTGCCTCAGTTTCCCCACTCCTCCCTCAGTTTCCCCATTCCCGCCTCAGTTTCCCTGCCCGTGCCTCAGTTTCCCCACTCCTCCCTCAGTTTCCCTGCCCGTGCCTCAGTTTCCCTGCCCGTGCCTCAGTTTCCCTGCCCGTGCCTCAGTTTCCCCACTCCTCCCTCAGTTTCCCTGCCCGTGCCTCAGTTTCCCTGCCCGTGCCTCAGTTTCCCCGCTCACCACCAATCCCCCGTCCTCGGCCTCCGCCAGGGTCATGCCCAGGTGCCCGGCGCTGCTGCTGAGCCACGGAACGGCAGCGCCTTGGGGACAGCGGGGACAAAACGGGGGGTGAGCGCCTCGGGGGGGGACCCCAAAACCTCAGCAGGGTCTGGGGTGTGGGGGGACCCCCAGAGTGCGGCACCCCCAGCTGGAATGGGGAGGGTTAGGGAGCCCCAAAATCCACAGGGACCCCCAAACCCACAGGGACATCCCCCAGACCCCCAAGGAACCCCTCAAATTCACAGGGACCCCTTAAATCCCCAGAAATCCCAAAATTCACAGGGACCCCCAAACTCCCGGGGAACCCCAAATTCACAGGGACCCCTCAAATTCCCAGGGAACCCCCAAAACCCACGGGGTCACCCCCAAATCCCCAGAAATCCCAAAGTCCACAGGAACCCTCAAAAACCTTAAGGAATTCGTAAACCCACAGGGAACCCCCAAACCCACATGGAACCCCTCAAACCCTCAGAAATCCCAAAGTCCACAGGGACCCCCAAACCCCCAGGGAACCCCAAATCCATGGGAACCCCAAAACCCACAGGGAACCCCCAAATTTCCCCCCATGGATACCGAGGTTGGCCTTGGCACAGGAGGAGTTTGGGGGTCCCACATGGACACCTCAAACCCCCAGGGAACCCCAAAACCCCCAGAAATCCCAAAGTCCACAGGGACCCCTCAAATCCACAGCGACCCCCCAAACCCCCAGGGAACCCCCAAACCCTCAGGGAACCCCCAAACCCTCAGGGAATCCCCAAACTCCCAAGGAAACCTCAAATCCCCAGAAACCCCAAAGTCCACAGGGACCCCCAAAACCCACAGAGATGCCCCCCAAACCCCCAGGGACCCCCCAAATTTCACCCTCAGGGACCCTCAAACCCACAGAGACGCCCCCCAAAACCCCAGGGATCCCCAAATTTCACCCTCAGGGACCTCCAGACCTACAGAGACGCCCCCCAAACCCCCAGGGACCCCCCAAATGTCCCCCTCTCCGTGGGTACCGAGGTTGGCCTTGGCACAGGAGGAGTTTTGGGGTCCCATGTGGGACCCTTCAAACCCAAAACCCCCAAAAAATCCCAAAGCCCACAGGGACCCCCCAAACCCCCAGGGACCTCCCAAATTTCACCCCCAGGGACCCCCAAATCCCACAGGGACCCCCCCAAATTTCACCCCTCATGGCCTTGGCACAGGAGGAGTTTTGGGGTCCCATGTGGGACCCTCTCAAACCCCCAGAGAACCCCAAACACACAGGGAACCCCCATATCCACAGGGAACCCCCAAATCCCACAGGGAACCCCCCAGACCCACAGAGACGCCCCCCAAACCCCCAGGGACCCCCCAAATGTCCCCCTCTCCGTGGGTACCGAGGTTGGCCTTGGCACAGGAGGAGTTCGGGGCTCCCATGTGGCACCTGTAGATGTCCCCTCGGCCCTCGCCGTCCCACGGGGCCCCCACCAGCAGCCTGAGGGGACAAAATGGCGGCCGGGTGACTCTGAGGGGACACCGAGGGCGTCACCGCCCCCTCCCCTCCCCCAGCACGGCTTTGGGTTTTTTGACGTTTTTTGACTTTTTTTTTTTTTTTTGAGGGGTGGGCGCCGTGCCAGGCTGTGCCGCCCACGCCTGTCTGTCTGTCCGTCTGTCTGTCTGTCCGGCCGCAGCCTCCTGCTCCTCCCGTGCTTCCCCTGCCCAGCCTCAACCTCCCCCTCCCTGCCTCAGTTTCCCCCCACTTGCCCTCGGTCTCATCCTTCCCCTGCCTCAGTTTCCCCTTTCCTCCCTCACATTCCCCTTTCCTGCCTCAGTTTCCCCAGTCCTGCCTCAGTTTCTCCATTCCTGCCCCAATTTCCCATTTCTGACTCAGTTTCTCCCCTTCCTGCCTCACTTCCTCCCTCAGTTTCCCCTTTCCAACCTCAGTTCTTCCATTTCCTGCCTCAGTTTCCCCACTCCTTCCTCAGTTTCCCCATCCTTGCCTCAATTTCCCCATCCCTGCCTCAATTTCCCCTTTCCTACCCCCTCCTCACCTTTCCTGCCTCAGTTTCCCCACTCCTGCCTCAGTTTCCCATTTTCCAACCTCAATTTCCCCACTCCTGCTTCAGTTTCCCCTTTCCCACCCCCTCCCCACCATTCCTGCCTCAGTTTCCCCATTCCTGCCTCAGTTTCCCCCACTCCTGCCTCAGTTTCCCCTTTCCTACCTCAATTTCCCAGTCCTGCCTCAGTTTCCCCATTCCTGCCTCAGTTTCCCCACTCCTGCCCGATTTTTCCCCTTTCCAACCTCATTTTTTCCCTTCCCTGCTTCAATTTCCTTTCCCCCACCCCCTTTTCCCCTTTCCCACCCCATCCCCACCTTTCGTGCCTCAGTTTCCCCCGGCTCTCACTCACCCCTTGTCCCCACCGCTGCCCCACTGCAGCACCCGGTATCCAAACTGGGACTCCGCTGGTCCCTGGAACACCCTGGGAGTGCCCACGTCGATGTTGAACCCCTCAGCGACCCCTGCGGAGGGGGAAATTCCTATTTTGGCTTTTTTTCCCCAAAAAAATCCCATTAAAAATGAAATTTTTCCACTAAAAATAAGATTTTTCCATTAAAAATAAATTTTTTCCCATTAAAAATAAGATTTTCCCATTAAAAATGACAATTTTCCCATTAAAAATGAAATTTTTCCCATTAATGATAAAATTTTTCCCATTGAAAATAAATTTTTCCCATTAAAAATAAGATTTTTTCCTCATTAAAAATTAGAATTTTTCCCTATTAAAAATTAGATTTTTTCCCATTAAAAATAAGATTTTTTTCCCATTAAAAATAAGACTTTCCCATTAAAAATGACAATTTTCCCATTAAAAATGAAATTTTTCCCATTAAAAATGAATTTTTTCCCATTAAAAATAAGATTTTTCCATTAAAAATAATTTTTTCCATTAAAAATAAAATTTTTCCCATTAAAAATAAGATTTTTTTTCCCATTAAAAATGAGATTTTTTCCCATTAAAAATAAGATTTTTTTCCCATTAAAAATTAGATTTTTTCCCATTAAAAATGAGATTTTTCCCATTAAAAATGAGATTTTTCCCATTAAAAATTAGATTTTTTTCCCATTAAAATGAGATTTTTCCATTAAAAATGACAATTTTCCAATTAAAAATGAAATTTTTCCCATTAAAAATGAAATTTTTCTTATTAAAAATAAATTTTTTCCCATTAAAAATAAGATTTTTTCCCCATTAAAAATTAGATTTTTTCCCATAAAAAATTTAGATTTTTTCCCATTAAAAATGAGATTTTCCCGTTAAAAATGAGACTTTTTCCATTAAAATTAAGATTTTTTTCCCATTAAAAAATAAGATTTTCCATTCAAATTCCCGGGTTTTAGTTCCTCTAAGGAATTCCCCTTCCCGCCTTGAGCCCATCCTAAATTTGGTGTTTCCCCTTGAGCCCGGCCTAAATTTCAAGAGATTTTGGTGTTTTCTCCCTCAAAAATAAATTAAATGGAGGGAAATTACCAAAACTGGTTGATTTTAAAGGGATTTTTTGTGTTTTTACCCTCCAAAAAAATCTCAAAAATCAATTAAATGGGGGGAAATGACCAAAATTAATCATTTTTAAAGGGATTTTGGTGGGTTTTTTTCCCCTCAAAAATAAAATTAGAAGGGGGGAAATGACCAAAATTGGTCGATTTTACAGGGATTTTGGTGTTTTCTCCCTATTAAAAAAATCCAAAATAAATTAAATGACAGAAAATGACCAAAACTAGTTGGTTTTAAAGGGATTTTGGAGGTTTTTTTTCCCTCAAAAATAAAATTAGAAGGGGGAAAATGACCAAAATTTGTCGATTTTAAAGGGATTTTGGTGTTTTCTCCCTCTAAAAAAAAATCCAAAATAAATTAGGAGGGGGGAAATTACCAAAACTATTTGGTTTTAAAGGGATTTTGGAGGGTTTTTTTCCCTCAAAAATAAAATTAGAAGGGGGAAAATGACCAAAATTTGTCGATTTTAAAGGGATTTTGGTGTTTTCTCCCTATTAAAAAAAATCCAAAATAAATTAAATGACAAAAAATGACCAAAACTATTTGGTTTTAAAGGGATTTTGGAGGTTTTTTTCCCCCTCAAAAATAAAATTAGGAGGGGGAAAATGACCAAAATTTGTCGATTTTAAAGGGATTTTGGTGTTTTCTCCCTCTAAAAAAAATCCAAAATAAATTAGGAGGGGGGAAATTACCAAAACTACTTGGTTTTAAAGGGATTTTGGAGGGTTTTTTCCCTCAAAAATAAAATTAGGAGGGGGAAAATAACCAAAATTTGTCGATTTTAAAGGGATTTTGGTGTTTTCTCCCTCTAAAAAAAAAATCCAAAATAAATTAGGAGGGGGGAAATTACCAAAACTATTTGGTTTTAAAGGGATTTTGGCGGGTTTTTTCCCTCAAAAATAAAATTAGAAGGGGGAAAATGACCAAAATTGATCGATTTTACCTCAAAATCCCCACTGGAAATTCAGAGAGAAGGCAAGGAGGGAACCACACGTGGCTGCACTGGGATTATTCAAACTCCCAGACTTTAATCCCAATTCTGGTCCCAATTTTAGCCCCAAAAAGCCCCAAATAAATGGAATTTTTGGGTTTTACCTGGGAGCAGGATCAGGGCCAGGAGCAGCCCCCTCATGGCTGCAGCTCCGATTCTGACTCCAAACAGGACAAAAATCCCCGAGTTTGGGGTTTTTTCTTTTTTCCTCTTTTTTTTTTTTTTTCAGTTTATTTTTCCCTCCTCCTTCATCCTCAATTGGCCGCTAAAAATAAATGTGGTTTTGGATGGGAGGGAGGCGAAATTTCAGGGAAAAAAACCAGCAAAGTGGTAAAAACACAGGGAAAAAAGGAGAAATAAGGGAGGAGTGGGGGCAGGATTTTTTTGGGGGGGTTCTGGATGGTTGAAAGGGAATTTTTCCACTTTTTTCTGGGAAAATGAGGTGGGAAAAATGTGAATTTTCCCCCAAGGATTGAAGCACAAAGAAGCTGGATATTCTCTATGGGGACAGTCAGGTGGGAAAAGGGATTTTGGGGGGTCTGGGTGGATTTTTGGGTGAATTTTGGGTGGATTTTTGGTGGATTTTGGGTGGATTTTAGGTGGATTTTGGGTGGATTTTAGGTTGCCACGTCCTCCGGGTGACACTGGCACCACCCGGAGTTCAAAAAAAAAAAAGGAAAAAAAATTTAAAAAAAAAAAGGAAAAAAAAAATCCAAAGTCTGCGAGTTAGGACAGAGGGAAAATTGTGCTGCCAGAGGTTGTGGGAAGGGCTGGAATTTTCAGGGGGAATGAAAAAAAAATAAATAAATAAAAAAAATAAAAACCTCAAGGAATGAGGAGAAAAACAGAGAAAACGGACAAACAGCGAGTGTGCGGCCCCGGCGGCCAAACAGGGCCCTGCCCAGGGGAAACTGAGGCACAGGGGGGGAAACTGAGGCACGGGGAGAAAACTGAGGCACAGAGGGGAAACTGAGGCACGGGGGGGAAACTGAGGCACAGAGGGGAAACTGAGGCACGGGGGGTAAAAATGAGGCACAGAGGGGGAAACTGAGGCACAGAGGGGAAACTGAGGCACGGGGAGAAAACTGAGGCACAGAGGGGGAAACTGAGGCACAGAGGGGAAACTGAGGCACGGGGGGGGAACTGAGGCACGGGGGGGAAACTGAGGCACGGGGGGGAAACTGAGGCACGGGACCACCAGTTCAACCCAGTGCCCCCAAAGTCCAGCATTCCCAGTTCAGCCCAGTACACCCAGTCCAGCATTCCCAGTTTGGCCCAGTGCTCTCAGTCCATCCCAGTACTCCCAGTAGAGCATTTCCAGTTCAACCCTGTGCTCCCAGTTCAACCCAGCCCAGCCCAGTGTTCCCAGTCCAGCGTTTCCAGTTCAGCCCAGTACACCCAGTCCAGCATTCCCAGTGCCCCCAGTTCAGCCCAGTCCATCCCAGCATTCCCAGCTCATCCCAGTACTCCCATGCCAGCATTCCCAGTTCAGCCCAATATTCCCAGTCCAGCATTCCCAGCCCATCCCAGTGCTCCCAGTCCAGCGTTTCCAGTTCAGCCCAGTACACCCAGTCCAGCATTCCCAGTTTAGCCCAGTGTCTCCAGCCCATCCCAGTGCTCCCAGTTCAGCCCAGTGCTCCCAGTTCAGCACAGTGCCCCCAGTCCAGCATTCCCAGTACCGCCAGTTCAGCCCAGTGCCCCCAGTCCAGCATTCCCAGTCCATGATTCCCAGCCCATCCCAGTACTCCCAGTTCAGCCCAGTCCATCCCAGTGCTCCCAGTCCAGCATTCCCAGTTCAGCCCAGTGTCTCCAGCCCATCCCAGTGCTCCCAGTTCAGCCCAGTGCCCCCAGTTCAGGGCCAGGTTTAGGGGGGCACCAGAACCAGGTTCAATATCAGAACCAGATTTAGGAGGGGCATTACAATCCAGTTTAGGTGGCCATCAGAACCAAGTTTAGTATTAGAACCAGGTTAAGGGGGAATCAAAACCAGGTTTAGTATCAGAACCAGGCTTAGGTGGGATCAGAACCAGGCTCAGTATCAGAACCAGTTTTAGCATCAGAACCAGACTTAGGTGGGATCAGAACCGGGTTTAGGTGGGCACCAGAACCAGGTTTAGGGGGGATCAGAACCAAGTTTAATATCAGAACCAGGTTTAGTATCAGAACCAGGTTTAGGTGGGGATTAAAACCAGGTTTAGTATGAGAACCAGGTTTAGGGGGAAATCAGAACCAGGTTTAGGGCATCAGACCAAGGTTTGGGTGGGGATCAGAACCAGGTTCAGTATCAGAACCAGTTTTAGCACCAGAACCAGGTTTAGTATCAGAACCAGGTTTAGGGGGGATCAGAACCAAGTTTAATATCAGAACCAGGTTTGGTATCAGAACCAGGTTTAGAGGGGCATTAGAACAAGGCTTAGGTGGGCATCAGAATCAGATTTATGGGGGTATCAGACCGAAGTTTAGGTGGGAATCAGAACCAGGTTCAGCATCAGAACCAATTTTGGGGGGATCAGAACCAGGTTCAGTATCAGAACCAGATTTAGGTGGGCACCAGAACCAGGTTTAGTATCAGAACCACGTTTAGAGAGGCATTAGAACAAGGCTTAGGTGGGCATCAGAATCAGATTTATGGGGGTATCAGACCGAAGTTTAGGTGGGGATCAGAACCAGGTTTAGTGGGATATCAACCAGGTTTAGTATCAGAACAAGGTTTAGCATTAGAACCAGGTTTAGGTGGCCATCAGAACCAGGTTAAGCATCAGAACCAATTTTGGGGGGATCAGAACCAGGTTCAGTATCAGAACCAGGTTTAGGTGGGCTTCAGAATCAGGTTTAGTATCAGAACCAGGTTTAGGAGGAAATCAGAACCAGGTTTAATATCAGAACCAGGTTTAGGGCATCAGACCCAGGTTTGGGTGGGGATCAGAACCAGGCTTAGTATCAGAACCAGATTTAGGGGGGCATTAAAACCAGGTTTAGGTGGGGATCAGAACCAGGTTTAGGATCAGAACAAGTTTTAGCATCAGAGCTGGGTTTAAGTAAGAATCAGAACCAGGTTTAATATCAGAACCAGTTTTAGGGGGGATCAGAACCAGGTTTGGGTGGGGATCAGAACCAGGTTTAGTATCAGAACCAGGTTTAATACCAGAACCAGGTTTAGGTGGGCATTAAAAACCGGTTTAGTTGGGCATCAGAACCAGGTTTAGGGGGCATCAGACCCAGGTTCTTCCCCCAGAGGTGCTGGGCACTGAACCAGGGAATGGGCACAGCCCCAAGAGCTCCAGGAATGTTTGAGGCAGTGTTTGCTGCACTTTAATAATTAAATTATTCATTAATTAATTACACTGAAATGTGGGATCCCCTGGAGTGCTCCCCACCCAATTCCCACCGGGATTTAAAGCCTTTGGCACAGCCCAGGTGGGCCCAGGAGTTCAGGATGGAGCTCCCAAAAATCCTTCAAGATATTCCTGATCTTCCAAGGAAAATCTGGAATTTAATAATTTGGAGTTCCCAAAGAAAACCTTCAAGATATTCCTGCTCTCCCCAAGGACGATCTGCTTCTGGAATTTAGGAATATCCTAAAAATTCCTGCTCACCCAGGGACAGATCCAAGGACAATCTGACTCTGGAATTTAATTTGGGGCTCCCAAAAATCCTTCAAAACCTATTCCTGCTCTCCCCAGGACAATCTGCCTCTGGAATTTAATATTTTGGAGCCCCCAAAGCCATGGATTTATCCCTGACACCTGGTTTTTTCCCATTCTCCTCTCCCTGCACTCAGATTTTTTATAAGGCAGGAAAAAATTATCCAAACAATTTGGGGTTGGATTCATTATCTGACACCAGAATCACCCCAATCCCATGGCTTCACCCCCCCCAAAAAAAAACACCATGAGAAACCCCCAGAAATCCTCATTTTCCAGCCCCAAATTCCACATTTTCCAGCCCCAAATATTCCCTGTTAGTTGCTCCATATGAACGGCTCTTCCCAGACAGAAAAGGGGGAATTTTGAACCCTCATTTTTTTCTTAAAAGTCAATAGGAAAAAAACACATTTTGGGAGTTGATGTCCTTGTGGGATCCAATGCTGGAACTCTGTCACTCCAAAGAGTCAGAATGATGGGAATGGCACTTCCAGAGGTGCCAAAACCCCCCAAAAATCCCCAAAATTCCCAAGAAATTTAGGGCTTGAGCTTGAGCCAGGGGTGCAGGATGGTGATGATGGAGAGCACAGAGGAGCTGAGCCCACACAACCCCACATTTTCCAACCCCAAATCCACATTTTCCAGCCCCAAAATCCCACATTTTCCAACCTCAAATATTCCCTGTTAGTCGCTCCATATGAAAGGCTCTTCCCAGACAGAAAGGGGGAATGTTTAACCCCTATTTTTTCCCTATAATTGCTCAAAAAGTCAATGGGAAAAACCACATTTTGGGGAGCTGATGTCCTTGTGGGATCCAATGCTGGAACTTTGTGGCTCCAAAGAGTCAGGAATGAAGGGAATGGCACTTCCAGAGGTGCCAAAACCCCCCAAAAATCCCAAAAATTCCCAAGAAAACTATGGTTTCAGCTTGAGCCAGGGGTGCAGGATGGTGATGATGGAGAGCACAGAGGAGCTGAGCCCACAGAACCCCACACTTTCCAACCCCAAATATTCCCTGTTAGTTGCTCCATATGAAAGGCTCTTCCCATTCAGAAAGGGGGAATGTTTAACCCCTATTTTTTTCCCTAAAATCCCTGGAAAAGTCAATAGGAAAAACCACATTTTGGGAGTTGATGTCCTTTGTGGGATCCAATGCTGGAACTCTGTCACTCCAAAGAGTCAGGAATGAAGGGAATGGCACTTTCAGAGGTGCCAAAACCCCCCAAAATCCCTCAAAAATCTCCCCAAAATTCCCAAGAAAACTACGGTTTCAGCTTGAGCCAGGGGTGCAGGATGGTGACGATGGAGAGCAGGGATGAGCTGAGCCCACAGAACCCCACACTTTCTAGCCCCAAATCCACATTTTCCAGCCCCAAAATCCCACATTTTCCAGCCCCAAATATTCCCATTAGCTGGATCCATATCAAAGGCTCTTCCCATACAGAAAGGGGGAACATTAAACCCCCATTTTTCCCTATAATTGCTCGAAAAGTCAATAGGAAAAAACCACATTTTGGGGAGTTGATGTCCTTTGTGGGATCCAATGCTGGAACTCTGTCACTCCAAAGAGTCAGGAATGAAGGGAATGGCACTTCCAGAGGTGCCAAAACCCCCCAAAATCCCAAAAATTCCCCAGAAAACTACGGTTTCAGCTTGAGCCAGGGGTGCAGGATGGTGATGATGGAGAGCACAGAGGAGCTGAGCCCACAGAACCCCACATTTTCCAACCCCAAATCCACATTTTCCAGCCCCAAAATCCCACATTTTTCAACCTCAAATATTCCCTGTTAGGCGGTCCATATGAAAGGCTCTTCCCAGACAGAAAGGGGGAACATTAAACCCCCATTTTTTCCCTATAATTGCTCGAAAATTCAATGGGAAAAACCACATTTTGAGAGTTGATGTCCTTGTGGGATCCAATGCTGGAACTCTGTCACTCCAAAGAGCCAGGAACGAAGGGAATGGCACCAACCAGTCAAGTCCAGAGGTGCCAAAACCCCCCAAAATCCCTCAAAAATCTCCCAAAATCCCCAGAAAACTATGGCTTCAGCTTGAGCCAGGGGTGCAGGATGGTGATGATGGAGAGCACAGAGGAGCTGAGCCCACAGAACCCCACATTTTCCAACCCCAAATCCACATTTTCCAGCCCCAAATATTCCCATTAGCTGGATCCACATCAAAGGCTCTTCCCATACAGAAAGGGGGAACATTGAACCCCTAAAATTGCTGTAAAAATCAATCGGAAAAAACACATTTTGGGGAGCTGATGTCCCTGTGGGATCCAATGCTGCATCCAATGCTGGAACCTCATGGCTCCAAAGAGTCAGAATGATGGGAATGGCACCAACCAGTCAAGTCCAGAGGTGCCAAAACCCCCCAAAATCCCAAAAAATCCCAAGAAAACTATGGTTTCAGCTTGAGCCAGGGGTGCAGGATGGTGATGATGGAGAGCACAGAGGAGCTGAGCCCACAGAACCCCACATTTTCCAGCCCCAAATCCAAATTTTCCAGCCCCAAAATCCCATATTTTTCAACCTCAAATATTTCCTGTAAGTTGCTCCATATCAAAGGCTCTTCCCAGACAGAAAGGGGGAACATTAAACCCCCATTTTTTCCCTATAATTGCTCGAAAAGTCAATAGGAAAAAACCACATTTTGGGAGTTGATGTCCTTTGTGGGATCCAATGCTGGAACTCTGTCACTCCAAAGAGTCAGGAACGAAGGGAATGGCACTTCCAGAGGTGCCAAAACCCCCCAAAATCCCAAAAATTCCCAAGAAAACTACGGTTTCAGCTTGAGCCAGGGGTGCAGGATGGTGATGATGGAGAGCAGCGAGGTGCTGAGCCCACAGAACCCCACACTTTCCAACCCCAAATCCACATTTTCCAGCCCCAAAATCCCACATTTTCCAACCCAAATATTCCCATTAGCTGGATCCATATGAAAGGCTCTTCCCAGACAGAAAGGGGGAACATTAAACCCCCATTTTTTCCCTATAATTGCTCGAAAAGTCAATGGGAAAAACCACATTTTGAGAGTTGATGTCCTTTGTGGGATCCAATGCTGGAACTCTGTCACTCCCAAGAGTCAGGAATGATGGGAATGGCACTTCCAGAGGTGCCAAAACCCCCCAAAATCCCAAAAATTCCCAAGAAAACTACGGTTTCAGCTTGAGCCAGGGGTGCAGGATGGTGATGATGGAGAGCACAGAGGAGCTGAGCCCACACAACCCCACACTTTCCAACCCCAAATATTCCCTGTTAGTTGCTCCATATGAAAGGCTCTTCCCAGACAGAAAGGGGGAATGTTTAACCCCTATTTTTTTCCCTAAAATCCCTGGAAAAGTCAATAGGAAAAAACCACATTTTGGGGAGTTGATGTCCCTGTGGGATCCAATGCTGTCACTCCAAAGAGTCAGGAATGATGGGAATGGCACCAACCAGTCAAGTCCAGAGGTGCCAAAACCCCCCAAAATCCCAAAAAATCCCAAGAAAACTATGGTTTCAGCTTGAGCCAGGGGTGCAGGATGGTGATGATGGAGAGCAGGGATGAGCTGAGCCCACACAACCCCACACTTTCCAGCCCCAAATCCACATTTTCCAGCCCCAAAATCCCACATTCTCCAACCTCAAATATTCCCATTAGCTGGATCCATATGAAAGGCTCTTCCCATTCAGAAAGGGGGAATGTTTAACCCCTATTTTTTTCCCTAAAATTCCTGGAAAAGTCAATGGGAAAAACCACATTTTGGGAGTTGATGTCCTTTGTGGGATCCAATGCTGGAACTCTGTGGCTCCAAAGAGTCAGGAATGAAGGGAATGGCACTTCCAGAGGTGCCAAAACCCCCCAAAATCCCAAAAAATCCCAAGAAAAACTACGGTTTCAGCTTGAGCCAGGGGTGCAGGATGGTGATGATGGAGAGCAGGGATGAGCTGAGCCCACAGAACCCCACATTTTCCAGCCCCAAATCCACATTTTCCAGCCCCAAATATTCCCATTAGCTGGATCCATATCAAAGGCTCTTCCCTGACAGAAAGGGGGAACATTAAACCCCCATTTTTTCCCTATAATTGCTCAAAAAGTCAATGGGAAAAACCACATTTTGGGGAGTTGATGTCCTTTGTGGGATCCAATGCTGGAACTCTGTCACTCCAAAGAGTCAGAATGATGGGAATAGCACCAAGCAGTCACTTCCAGAGGTGCCAAAACCCCCCAAAATCCCCCAAAATTCCCCCAAAAATCCCAAGAAAACTATGGTTTCAGCTTGAGCCAGGGGTGCAGGATGGTGATGATGGAGAGCAGCGACGAGCTGAGCCCACACAACCCCACCACGGCCGGGCTGCTCCTGCACAGCCCCAGCCTCTCCAGCGGGATCACCAGGTCGCAGGCGTTGCGCAGCAGGTCCAGCAGCAGGGGGGGGTTGTCCCGCAGCACCTGCAGCAGGAGGTGCAGCTGGAGCTGCAGCTGCAGCCGCAGCTGCTGCAGCCGGCCCTGCCCCAGGGGCTGGGCGGGGCTCTCGGAGCTGCGGCCGCGCTTGCGGGCGGCCCCGGCGCGCTCCAGCAGCAGCCGCAGCTCGTAGGCGTCCCGGCTCAGGTTCACCACCAGGGCGAACAGGTAATACCTGAGGGGGAGAGAGAGAGAGAGAGAGAGGGGAGAAGGGGCAGCACAAGGGTCTGGATGCTCCCAGTAGCTACAGAAATGCCCAGGGGGTGGGAAAGTCTATGCTCGCCCATGGGATTGTATTTATCATTCTGCACAGGGGAACCCCAGTCCCTGCTCTCCCTCAGGAATTCCATTATTTATTTTCCCCATGGGAACCCCAGTCCCTGCTCTCCCTTGAAAAAACCCATTTTTCCTTTTTCCCAGGGGAACCCCAGTCCCCGCTCTCCCTTGAAAACCCCATTTTTGCTTTTTCCCAGGGGAACCCCAGTCCCTGCTCTCCCTCGGGAGTTCCATTCCCTGCTCTCCCTCAGGAATTCCATTATTTATTTTCCCCATGGGAACCCCAGTCCCTGCTCTCCCTTGAAAACCCCATTTTTGCTTTTCCCCATGGGAACCCCAGTCCCTGCTCTCCCTTGAAAACCCAATTTTTGCTTTTCCCCATGGGAGCCCCAGTCCCTGCTCTCCCTTGAAAAAACCCATTTTTCCTTTTTCCCAGGGGAATCCCAGTCCCTGCTCTCCCTTGAAAAAACCCATTTTTCCTTTTTTCCAGGGGAACCCCAGTCCCTGCTCTCCCTCAGGAATTCCATTATTTATTTTCCCCACGGGAACCCCAGTCCCTGCTCTCCCTCGGGAGTTCCAGTCCCTGCTCTCCCTCGGGAGTTCCATTATTTATTTTCCCCATGGGAACCCCAGTCCCTGCTCTGCCTTGAAAACCCCATTTTTGCTTTTTCCCAGGGGAACCCCAGTCCCTGCTCTCCCTCGGGAGTTCCATTATTTATTTTCCCCATGGGAACCCCAGTCCCTGCTCTCCCTTGAAAAACCCCATTTTTGCTTTTTCCCAGGGGAACCCCAGTCCCTGCTCTCCCTCAGAAATCCTATTCCCTACCCTCCCTTGGGAATTCCTCCTCCTGCTCTCCCTCGGGAATTCCATTCCTTATTATCCCCAGGGGAATCCCATTCCCCGCTCTCCCTCAGGAATTTCATTATTTTCCCCAGGAGAATTCCATTCCCTGCTCCTCCTCAGGAATTCTACTCCTCATTCTCCCCATGGAAACTCCACTCCTTGCTCTCCCTTGAAAATCCCATTCCCTGCTCTCCCTTGAAAATCCCATTTTTCCTTTTCCCCAGGGGAACTCCATTCCCGACTCTCCCTCAGGAATCCCCATTCCCCGCTCTTCCTCAGAAATCCCATTCCTTATTTTCCCCAGGAGAATCCCATTCCCTGCCCTCCCTCAGGAATTCCATTCTTTATTCTCCTCAGGGGAATCCCATTCCCTGCCCTCCCTCAGGAATTCCATTATTTATTCTCCTCAGGGGAATCCCATTCCCTGCCCTCCCTCAGGAATTCCATTATTTATTCTCCTCAGGAGAATCCCATTCCCTGCCCTCCCTCAGGAATTCCATTCTTTATTCTCCTCAGGGGAACCCCAATCCCTGCCCTCCCTCAGGAATTCCAGTATTTATTCTCCTCAGGGGAACCCCAATCCCTGCCCTCCCTCACGAATCCCATTCCTCATTTTCCCCAGGGCAATTCCACTCCCTGCCCACCCCACACACTCGAGCAGCCTTTCCCAACCTCGGGAATCTTCCCCAACCTTCTGTCTCACCCGAAGGACCCAAACCCCAATCCTATCTCACCTGAAGGACCCAAACCCCAATCCCATCTCACCTGAAGGACCCAAACCCCAATCCCGTCTCACCTGAAGGACCCAAACCCCAATCCCGTCTCACCTGAAGGACCCAAACCCCAATCCTGTCTCACCTGAACGACCCAAACCCCAATCCTATCTCACCTGAACGACCCAAACCCCAATCCTATCTCACCCGAAGGACCCAAACCCCAATCCCGTCTCACCTGAAGGACCCAAACCCCAATCCCGTCTCACCTGAAGGACCCAAACCCCAATCCCGTCTCACCTGAATGACCCAAACCCCAATCCTATCTCACCTGAAGGACCCCAACCCCAATCCCGTCTCACCTGAACGACCCAAACCCCAATCCTGTCTCACCTGAAGGACCCAAACCCCAATCCCGTCTCACCTGAATGACCCAAACCCCAATCCTATCTCACCTGAAGGACCCAAACCCCAATCCCGTCTCACCTGAAGGACCCAAACCCCAATCCCATCTCACCTGAAGGACCCAAACCCCAATCCCGTCTCATCTGAAGGACCCAAACCCCAATCCTGTCTCACCTGAAGGACCCCAACCCCAATCCTATCTCACCTGAAGGACCCAAACCCCAATCCTGTCTCACCTGAAGGACCCAAACCCCAATCCTGTCTCACCTGAAGGACCCAAACCCCAATCCTGTCTCACCTGAAGGACCCAAACCCCAATCCTGTCTCACCTGAAGGACCTCTGGCTCCATTTCTCCATGGCCAGGCCGGGCAGGACGCCGCTTTTCCCAGCCCACAGGACGTTGTCACAGGCCAGGAACAGAGCGCGGTTCAGGTGGGACAGGGTGAGGCAGAAGCGCAGCACGGGGTCGGGGAGGTGCAGCGAGCGCTGGGCGCCCCCCAGGGCCTCGGCCGAGCCCCCCAAACGCAGCACTGCAAAAGGGGGGGGGAAAACGGGGGTGTAAGACCCCAAAATGTCCCCTCAAAACCACTCTGAGCCCCCCAAACGCAGCACTGCAAAAGGGGGTGACACCGGGGGTGTGAGACCCCAAAATGTCCCCTCAAAACCATTCTGAGCTCCCCAAACGCAGCACTGCAAAAGGGGGGACACCATGGGGTGTGAGACCCCAAAATGTCCCCTCAAAACTGCACTGAGCTGTCCAAACGCAGCACTGCAAAAGGGGGGGAAAACGGGGGTGTGAGACCCCAAAATGTCCCCTAAAAATCGCCCTGAGTCCCCCAAAAGCAGCACTGCAAAAGGGGGGGGAAACAGGGGTGTGAGACCCCAAGGTGTCCCCTAAAAAATCACCCTGATCCTCCCCAGAGCCCCCCAAATGCAGGACTGCAAAAGGAGGGGAACACCATGCGGTGTGAGAGCCCAAAATGTCCCCTCTAAACTGCCCTGAGCTCCCAAACGCAGCACTGCAGGAGGGGGGGAAAAAGGGGTGTGAGACCCCAAAATGTCCCCTTAAAACCGCATAGAGTCCCCCAAACGCAGCACTGCAAAAGGGGGGAAAACGGGGGTGTGAGACCCCAAAATGTCCCCTAAAAATCGCCCTGAGTCCCCCAAACGCAGCACTGCAAAAGGGGGGGGAAACGGAGGTGTGAGACCCCAAGGTGTCCCCTAAAAATCACCCTGATCCTCCCCAGAGCCCCCCAAACGCAGCACTGCAAAAGGGGGGGGGAACAGGAGTGTGAGACCCCAAAATGTCCCCTCAAAACTGCCCTGAGCCCCCCAAACACAGTACTGCAAAAGGGGGGGAAAACAGGGGTGTGAGACCCCAAGGTGTCCCCTAAAAATCACCCTGATCCTCCCCAGAGCCCCCCAAATGCAGAACTGCAAAAGGAGGGGGACACCATGGGTTGTGAGACCCCAAAATGTCCCCTCAAAACTGCCCTGAGCTCTCCAAATGCAGCACTGCAAAAGGGGGGGGGAACAGGAGTGTGAGATCCCAAAATGTCCCCTCAAAACTGCCCTGAGCTCTCCAAATGCAGCACTGCAAAAGGGGGTGACACCGGGGATGTGAGACCCCAAAATGTCCCCTCAAAACCATTCTGAGCTCCCCAAACGCAGCACTGCAAAAGGGGGGACACCGAAGGTGTGAGACCCCAAAATGTCCCTTCAAACCCACCCTGACCCCCCCTCACCGCTTCAGCCAAGCCCTCCAAAGGCAGCATTACAGGAGGGGGACACCAGAGGTGTGAGACCCCAAAATCCCCCTCAAATCCCCCCAAAGGCAGCAGTACAGGAGGGGGACACCATGGGGGTCACCGGGGGTGTGAGACCCCCAAATGTCCCCTCAAACCCATCCTGACCCCCCCACACCGCCTCAGTCGAGCCCCCCAAATGCAGCATTAGAGGAGGGGGCACCGGGAGTGCACAGACCCCAAAATCCCCCCTCAAAACCCCCCAAAGGCAGCGCTACAGGAGGGGGGGATACCAGGGGGTGTTACCGGGGGTGTGAGACCCCCAGATCCCCCCTCAAATTCCCCCTGAACACCCCCCAGCCCCACTCACGCTTGCGGCCCAGGCTCAGGTGCGCCTCCAGCTGCTGCAGCCGGCTCAGGGTCCCGGAGCTGCCCCCGGAGCGGCTCAGCGCGGCCCCGGCCAACACACAGGCGTACTGGGCGGCCCTGGGGACAACGAGGGAGTCACGGGGGGGCACCGGTGACATCACCGGAGATATCACCGAGACCCCCCGTGCTCTACGCCCTCCGCCCCGGAAGCCCCGTGATCCCCCTCCCCTGCCCGCGGAACCGCGGCCGCACCTGAGGAGGCGCTCCCGGGCCTGGCTCTGGGCGCTGAAGCGCACCCAGGCCTCCATGGCGCGGGCCCGGTACCGAGCCCGGTACGGCGGCGTCACTTCCGGCACGGCCGCGGCTCCTTCCCATTGGCGGAGCGCGGAGCCGCCCACTTTGACCAAAACAGAGCCCGTGAATGGGCGGCAGAGTAATCTCCGCCTCTAAATCTGTGTCCAAGAGTTTGATTGGTTTGTTTTGTCATTAATTGCTTCTGCTGATCAATAAGAGTGGGGCTGTCATCTCGCACCGCCATCTCTGCTAAATTGTGTTTTCTGCATTTTGATTTGTTTATTCCTCTGTCAATCAAACAAATAATACAATTCGATTGGTCAATGGACACCAAATCCCCGCCCCGTTACCGCCCCACGACCACACACCGCTATTTGTGTTAATGGGTGAGTGCGCCGCGCCCTGACCCCGCCCCTTCAGCCGCGCACCGCGTTGTGATTGGCCATTTGATGCTTTCCCCGCCTCCCCCTCCTTGTTTCTGCGCTCCTATTGGCCTGCTGAGGGCGGAGCGGCGCTGATTGACAGCGCGGCGCTGAGGAGGGAGCGCGGCTATGGAGGCGGTGCGGGCTCAGCGGCTGCAGCCCGGGGTGGGCACCGGGCCCCGCGGGGCTCGGCCCGGCCTCACCGGGGCTCCTGCGGGGCTCGGACCGGCAGCGGGGTCGGGGCTGGGCCCGGGGCTGGGGCTGCCGCCGCCGCCGCCCCCGCTGGGCCTGCAGGGCCCCCCCGCGCCCCCCGGGCCCGGAGCCGGGGCCGTGCCCGGGCCGCCCGCGGTGCTGCGGGAGGCGGTGGAGGCCGTGGTGCGGAGCTTCGCCAAGCACACGCAGGGCTACGGCCGCGGTGAGCGGGGCCGGGGGGAGCAGGGGGTGCCGATAGAGCGGGCTGGGCGGGGGGCGATTGTCCCTTATTCCATTTTTCACTTTTCTTTATTTCCGTGTTCCTTTTCCTTATTTCCTTCTTCACCCCCTTTTCCTTATTTTCGTGTCCATTTTCCTTCTTTCCGTGCCCCATTCCCTTCCTTCCTTCCTCACCCCCTATTCCTTCTTTCCGTGCCCCTTTTCCTTCCTTCCTTCCTTCCTTCCTTCCTTCCTTCCTTCCTCATCCCCTTTTCCTTATTCCCCTGCCCCAATTCCTTCTTTTCGTGCCCCATTCACTTCCTTCCTTCCTCACCCCCTTTTTCTCCTTTCCGTGCCCCTTTTCCTCCTTTCCATGCCCAATTCCATCTTTCCGTGCCCAATTTCCTTCCATCCATCCATCCGTCCGTCCTTCCCCATTCCATTTTCCTTCTTTCCATGCCCCATTCCCTTCCTTCCTTCCTTCCTTCCTTCCTTCCTTCCTTCCTTCCTTCCTTCCTTCCTTCCTTCCTTCCTTCCTTCCTTCCTTCCTTCCTTCCTTCCTCACTGCCTTTTCCCTCCCTCCATGCCCCTTTTCCTCATTCCCATACCCCAATTCCTCATTCCCATGTCCCTTTTCCCTCTCTCCATGCCCCAATTCCCTCTCTCCATACCCCAATTCCTCATTCCCACGTCCCTTTTCCCTCTTTCCATGCCCCTTTTCCTCATTCCCATACCCCAATTCCTCATTCCCATACCCCAATTCCTCATTCCCACACCCCAATTCCTCATTCCCATGTCCCTTTTCCCTCTCTCCATGTCCCTTTTCCCTCTCTCCATGCCCCAATTCCTCATTCCCATGTCCCTTTTCCCTCTCTCCATGCCCCTATTCCTCATTCCCATACCTCAATTCCTCCTCTCCATACCCCAATTCCCTCTCTCCACACCCCAATTCCTCATTCCCATACCCCAATTCCTCACTCCCATGTCCCTTTTCCCTCCCTCCATGCCCCTTTTCCTTATTCCCACACCCCAATTCCTCATTCCCACACCCCAATTCCTCATTCCCATACCCCAATTCCCTCTCCCCATGCCCCAATTCCTCACTCCCATGCCCCTTTTCCCTCCCTCCATGCCCCTTTTCCTCATTCCCATACCCCAATTCCTCATTCCCATACCCCAATTCCTCATTCCCACACCCCAATTCCCTCTCTCCATGCCCCATCCCCTCTCCCCGCGGTTCCCCGGGGCAGTGAACGTGGTGGAGGCGCTGCAGGAGTTCTGGCAGATGAAGCAATCCCGCGGGGCCGAGCTGCGCAACGGAGCGCTGGTTCTCTACGAGATGGTGCCGGCCGCCAGCCCGCCCTACGTGTGCTATGTCACCCTGCCCGGGGGCAGCTGCTTCGGCAGCTTCCAGGTACCGTCCCCACCCGGGAATGCCCCTCCAGGATCGTTTCCCAAATATCTCCTCCCTGTTGAGTGTTCTCCTCCCTGCATCTGCCTCTAAACCCTGTTAGCTGTAAGGAAATTCTCGGGGAATGCCCTCCAGGGCCACATCAGGATTGTTTCCCAAATATCTTCTCCCTGTATCTGGATCTAAACCTAGTTAGTTTAAAGGAAATTCCCAGGGAATGCCCTCCAGGACCCCACCAGGATCGTTTTCCAAATATCTCCTCCCTGTATCTGGATCTAAACCCTGTTAGCTGTAAGGAAATTCTCGGGGAATGCCCTCCAGGATCCCATTAGGATCGTTTCCCAAATATCTTCTCCCTGTTGAGTGTTCTCCTCCCTGCATCTGCATCTAAACCTCGTTAGCTGTAAGGAAATTCTCAGGGAATGCCCCTCCAGGACCACATCAGGATCATTTCCCAAATATCTCCTCCCTGTTGTGCATTCTTCTCCCTGCATCTGCCTCTAAACCCTGTTAGTTGTAAGGAAATTCTCGAGGAATGCCTCTCCAGGATCCCACCAGGATCATTTCCCAAATATCTTCTCCCTGTATCTGGATCTAAACCTCTTTATTTGTAAGGGAATTCCCGAGGAATGCCCTCCAGGATCCCACCAGGATTGTTTTCCAAATATCTCCTCCCTGTTGAGTGTTCTCCTCCCTGCATCTGCCTCTAAACCCTGTTAGCTGTAAGGAAATTCTCGGGGAATGCCCCTCCAGGATCCCACCAGGATCGTTTCCCAAATATCTCCTCCCTGTTGAGTGTTCTCCTCCCTGCATCTGCCTCTAAACCCTGTTAGCTGTAAGGGAATTCTCGGGAAATGCCCTCCAGGACCCCACCAGGATCATTTCCCAAATATCTTCTCCCTGTATCTGGATCTAAACCTAGTTAGTTTAAAGGAAATTCCCAGGGAATGCCCTCCAGGACCCCAGCAGGATCGTTTCCCAAATATCTTCTCCCTGTATCTGGATCTAAACCTCGTTAGTTGTAAGGAAATTCCTGGGAAATGCCCCTCCAGGACCCCACCGCAATTTCCCAAATATCTCCTCCCTGTTGTGCATTCTCCTCCCTGCATCTGCCTCTAAACCCTGTTAGTTGTAAGGAAATTCCCGAGGAATGCCTCTCCAGGACCCCACCAGGATCCTTTCCCAAATATCTTCTCCCTGCATCTGCCTCTAAACCTCTTTAGTTGCAAGGAAATTCTCGCGGAATGCCCTCCAGGATCCCACCAGGATCGTTTTCCAAATATCTCCTCCCTGTATCTGGATCTAAAGCTCTTTATTTGTAAGGGAATTCCCGGGGAATGCCTCTCCAGGATCCCACCAGGATCGTTTTCCAAATATTTCCTCCCTGCTGGGCATTCTCCTCCCTGCATCTGCCTCTAAACCTCTTTAGTTGCAAGGAAATTCTCGGGGAATGCCCTCCAGGACCACATCAGGATCCTTTCCCAAATATCTCCTCCCTGTGTCTGGATCTAAACCTCTTTATTTGTAAGGGAATTCCCGGGCAATGCCCCTCCAGGATCCCACCAGGATCGTTTCCCAAATATCTCCTCCCTGTTATGTGTTCTCCTCCCTCCATCTGCCTCTAAACCTCGTTAGTTGTAAGGAAATTCTCGGGGAATGCCCTCCAGGATCCCACCAGGATCCTTTCCCAAATATCTTCTCCCTGTATCTGGATCTAAACCTCTTGGTTTAATTGCAAATTGTTCCTGGTCTGTAAATCCTCATCAGGTCCCAATCTGGGAAGATTTGGATTGTGCAACCCCTTTAGTTGTAAGGAAATTCTCGGGGAATGCCCTCCAGGATCCCACCAGGATCGTTTCCCAAATATCTTCTCCCTGTATCTGGATCAAAACCTCTTTAGTTGTAAGGAAATTCCCAAGGAATGCCCTCCAGGACCCCACCACAATTTCCCAAATATCTCCTCCCTGTTATGTGTTCTCCTCCCTGCATCTGCATCTAAACCTCGTTAGTTGTAAGGAAATTCTCGGGGAATGCCCTCCAGGAATCCCACCAGGATCCTTTCCCAAATATCTTCTCCCTGTATCTGGATCTAAACCTAGTTAGTTTAAAGGAAATTCCCAGGGAATGCCCTCCAGGACCACATCAGGATTGTTTCCCAAATATCTTCTCCCTGTATCTGGATCTAAACCTCTTTATTTGTAAGGAAATTCCCGAGGAATGCCTCTCCAGGACCACATCAGGATTGTTTTCCAAATATCTCCTCCCTGCTGGGTGTTCTCCTCCCTGCATCTGCCTCTAAACCCTGTTAGTTGTAAGGAAATTCTCGGGGAATGCCCTCCAGGACCCCACCAGGATCGTTTCCCAAATATCTTCTCCCTGTATCTGGATCTAAACCTCTTTATTTGTAAGGAAATTCCCGAGGAATGCCCTCCAGGACCACATCAGGATTGTTTTCCAAATATCTCCTCCCTGCTGGGCATCCTCCTCCCTGCATCTGCCTCTAAACCTCTTGGTTTAATTGCAAATTGCTCCTGATCTGTAAATCCTCATCAGGTCCCAATCTGGGAAGATTTGGATTGTGCAACCCCTTTAGTTGCAAAGGAAATTCCTGGGGAATGCTCCTCCAGGATCCCACCAGGATCGTTTTCCAAATATCCAAATATTTTCTCCCTGCATCTGCCTCTAAACCATTTTAGTTGTAAGGAAATTCCTGGGGAATGCCTCTCCCAGACCCCACAAGGGTCATTTTCCAAATATCCAAATATCTCCTCCCTGCTGGGTGTTCTTCTCCCTGCATCTGCCTCTAAACCTCTTGGTTTAATTGCAAATTGTTCCTGATCTGTAAATCCCCATCAGGTCCCAATCTGGGAAGATTTGGATTGTGCAACCCCTTTAGTTGTAAGGAAATTCCTGGGGAATGCCCCTCCAGGATCCCACCAGGATCGTTTTCCAAATATCCAAATATTTTCTCCCTGCATCTGCCTCTAAACCATTTTAGTTGCAAGGAAATTTCTGGGGAATGCCTCTCCTGGAGCCCACCAGGATCATTTCTCAAATATCTTCTCCCTGCTGGGTGTTCTTCTCTCTGCATCTGCCTCTAAACCTCTTCAGTTGCAAGGAGATTTAATTGCAAATTGCTCCTGGTCTGTAAATCCTCATCAGGTCCCAGTCTAGGAAGATTTCGCTGTGGATTTTGGGGTTTTTGGTGGCCTTTATTGCCTGTTCTGGTCACTTACAGATGAGGTAGGAGAGGGGATATCAGGGAAAATTGTTGGATTGGCTGGATCTGATCTTCCTTCTCCTTCCCAGGATTTGATCCTTCCCAGGATTTGATCATTTTCCTTCCGAGGATTTGATTCCTTCTCCTTCCCAGGATTAAATTAAATTAAATCAATTAATTAACTGACAGTTCTGATTCTGGGGGTGCAGTTCTGATTTTGGGGGTGCAGTTCCCACTCTGAAGGTGCCATTCCCACTCTGGGGGTGCAGTTCCCATTCTGGGGGTGCCATTCCCATTCTTAGGGTGCAGTTCCAATTTTGGGGGTGCAGTTCCCAATCTGGGGGTGCCATTCCCACTCTGGGGGCGCAGTTCCCATTCTGTGGGTGCAGTTCCCATTCCAGGGGTGCAGTTCCCATTCCGGGGGTGCAGTTCTCACTCTGGGGGTGCAGTTCCCACTCTGGGGGTGCAGTTCTCACTCTGGGGGTGCAGTTCCCATTCTGAGGGTGCAGTTCCCATTCTGGGGGTGCAGTTCCCACTCTGGGGGTGCAATTCCCATTCTGGGGGTGCAGTTCTGATTCTGGGGGCGCAGTTCCCACTCTGGGGGCGCAGTTCCCAATCTGGGGGTGCAGTTCCCATTCTGGGGGTGCAGTTCCCACTCGGGGGTGCCGTTCCCACTCTGGGGGTGCCGTTCCGATTCTGAGGGTGCAGTTCCGATTCTGGTTATGCAGTTCCCACTCTGGGGGTGCAGTTCCCACTCTGGGGGTGCAGTTCCCATTCTGGGGGTGCCATTCCCATTCCGGGGGTGCAGTTCTGATTCTGGGGGCGCAGTTCCCATTCTGAGGGTGCAGTTCCCATTCTGGGGGTGCAGTTCCCACTCGGGGGGTGCAGTTCCAATTCTGTGGGCGCAGTTCCCATTCTGGAGGTGCCATTCCCATTCTGGAGGTGCAGTTCTGATTCTGAGGGTACCATTCCCATTCTGGGGGTGCAGTTCCCACTCTGGGGGTGCCATTCCCATTCTGAGGGTGCCATTCCCACTCTGTGGGTGCAGTTCCCACTCTGGGGGTGCAGTTCCCACTCGGGGGTGCAGTTCTGATTCTGAGGGCGCAGTTCCAACTCTGGGGGCGCAGTTCCCATTCTGAGGGTGCAGTTCCAATTCTGGGGGTGCAGTTCCCACTCTGGGGGTGCAGTTCTCACTCTGGGGGTGCAGTTCCCACTCTGAGGGTGCCGTTCCCATTCTGGGGGTGCAGTTCCCATTCTGGGGGTGCAGTTCCGATTCTGGGGGTGCAGTTCCCATTCTGGGGGTGCAGTTCCGATTCTGGGGGTGCAGTTCCGATTCTGGGGGTGCAGTTCCCATTCTGAGGGTGCAGTTCCCACTCGGGGGGTGCAGTTCCCATTCTGAGGGTGCCATTCTCATTCTGAGGGTGCAGTTCCCACTCTGGGGGTTCAGTTCCCACTCTGGGGGTGCAGTTCTCACTCTGGGGATGCCATTCCCATTCTGGGGGTGCAGTTCCCATTTTGGGGGTGCAGTTCCCATTCTGGGGGTGCAGTTCCCACTCGGGGGTGCAGTTCCCATTCTGGGGGTGCAGTTCCCATTCCGGGGGTGCAGTTCCCATTCTGAAGGTGCCATTCCCACTCTGGGGGTGCAGTTCTGATTCTGGGGGTGCCGTTCCCATTCTGGGGGTTCAGTTCCCACTCTGGGGGTGCCATTCCCACTCTGGGGGTGCCGTTCCCACTCTGGGGGTGCAGTTCTGATTCTGGGGGTGCAGTTCCCATTCTGAGGGTACAGTTCCAATTCTGGGGGTGCAGTTCCCATTCTGGGGGTGCAGTTCTCACTCTGGGGGTGCAGTTCCCACTCTGAGGGTGCCGTTCCCATTCTGGGGGTGCAGTTCCCATTCTGGGGGTGCAGTTCCGATTCTGGGGGTGCAGTTCCCATTCTGGGGGTGCAGTTCCCACTCTGGGAGTGCAGTTCCCATTCTTAGGGTGCAGTTCCAATTTTGGGGGTGCAGTTCCCACTCTGAGGGTGCCGTTCCCATTCTGGGGGTGCCGTTCCCATTCTGGGGGTGCAGTTCCCACTCGGGGGTGCAGTTCCCATTCTGGGGGTACAGTTCCCATTTTGGGGGTGCAGTTCCCATTCCAGGGCTGCCATTCCCATTCTGGGGATGCCGTTCCCCGTCTGTGGGTGCAGTTCCCATTCTGTGGGTGCAGTTCCCATTCTGGGGGTGCAGTTCCCATTCTGTGGGCGCAGTTCCCACTCTGGGGGTGCCATTCCCATTCTGGGGGTGCAGTTCCCATTCTGGGGGTTCAGTTCCCATTCTGTGGGTGCAGTTCCCATTCTGTGGGTGCAGTTCCAATTTTGGGGGTTCAGTTCCCAATCTGGGGGTGCAGTTCCCATTGTGGGGGTGCAGTTCTGATTCTGGGGGTGCAGTTCCCATTCTGTGGGTGCAGTTCCCATTCTGGGGGTGCCATTCCCATTCTGGGGGTGCAGTTCTGATGCTGGGGGTGCCATTCCCATTCTGAGAGTGCCTTTCCCATTCTGAGAGTGCCATTCCCATTCTGGGGGTGCAGTTCCCACTCTGGGGGTGCCATTCCCGTTCTGGGGGTGCAGTTCCCACTCTGGGGGTGCAGTTCCCATTCCGGGGGTGCAGTTCCCATTCTGGGGGTGCAGTTCCCACTCGGGGCTGCGTGTCCCAGCCCGGGGTGTCCCAGCGTGGCCGCGTGTCCCCAGTTCTGTCCCACCAAGGCCGAGGCGCGCCGCAGCGCCGCCAAGATCGCGCTGATGAACTCCGTGTTCAACGAGCACCCCTCGCGCCGCATCACCGACGACTTCATCGAGAAGAGCGTCTCGGAGGCCCTGGCGTCCTTCAACGTGAGCAGGGAGGGCTTGGTTGGGCTTTTTTGGGGTCAGATCGGGCCATTTTGTGACCCTGAGGTGGGGTCGTTTAGAGGCGGTTTAAAAGAATTTATTCCGTTTTCAGTCTCGTGTGTGGGGTGAGGCAATGGAGACAAATGTTATAATTCACTCCATCGCAATCTGAAGCTAATTATTTCTCATTTCTAAACTTATTTCTAATTTCTAAACTTATTTCCAATTTCTAAACTTATTTCTAATCCCTAAACTTATTTCTAATCCCTAAACCTATTTCTAGTTCCATTTTCAGTCTCGTGTGTAGGGTGAGGCAATACAGATGTTATAATTCATTCCATCGCAATCTGAATCTAATTATTTCTCATTTCTAAGCTTATTTCTCATTTCTAAACTTATTTCTAATTTCTAAACTATAAGTTTAGAAATAAGTTTATTTATTAGTTCAATAAGTTTATTTCTAAACTTATTTCTAGTTCCATTTTCAGTCTCGTGTGTAGGGTGAGGCAATACAGATGTTAGAATTCACACCATCACAATCAGAAGCGAATTATTTCTCATTTCTAAACGTGTCACACCCATCGTGTGACAGCTCGGCCTGTGCTGCCATCGGGCTCTCCTGGATCCCACTGGGAATGGCAGGAGTGGGAATGGCAGGAGTGGGAATTGCAGGGGTGGGAATTGCGGGAGTGGGAATGGCAGGAGTGGGAATTCCAGGGGTGGGAATTCCGGGAGTGGGAATTCCGGGAGTGGGAATTCCAGGGGTGGGAATTTCGGGAGTGGGAATTCCGGGAATGGGAATGGCAGGGGTGGGAATGGCAGGAGTGGGAATGGCAGGGGTGGGAATGGCAGGAGTGGGAATGGCAGGAGTGGGAATTCCGGGAGTGGGAATGGCAGGAGTGGGAATTCCAGGAGTGGGAATTGCAGGAGTGGGAGTTCTGGGAGTGGGAATGGCAGGAGTGGGATTTGTGGGAGTGGGAATTGCAGGAGTGGGAATTCCGGGAGTGGGAATTCCAGGAATGGGAATGGCAGGAGTGGGAATGGCAGGAGTGGGAATTGCAGGAGTGGGAATTGCAGGGGTGGGAATTGCAGGAGTGGGAATTGCAGGAGTGGGAATTGCGGGAGTGGGAATTCTGGGAGTGGGAATGGCAGGGGTGGGAATTGCAGGGGTGGGAATTGCAGGGGTGGGAATGGCAGGGGTGGGAATTCCAGGAGTGGGAATGGCAGGAGTGGGAATGGCAGGAGTGGGAATTCCGGGAATGGGAATGGCAGGGGTGGGAATGGCAGGAGTGGGAATTGCGGGAGTGGGAATTGCGGGAGTGGGAATTCTGGGAGTGGGAATTGCAGGAGTGGGAATTGCAGGGGTGGGAATTCCGGGAGTGGGAATGGCAGGAGTGGGAATTGCAGGGGTGGGAATGGCAGGAGTGGGAATTCTGGGAGTGGGAATTCCAGGGGTGGGAATGGCAGGAGTGGGAATGGCAGGGGTGGGAATTGCAGGAGTGGGAATTGCAGGGGTGGGAATGGCAGGGGTGGGAATGGCAGGGGTGGGAATGGCAGGGGTGGGAATTGCAGGAGTGGGAATTGCAGGGGTGGGAATGGCGGGAGTGGGAATGGCAGGAGTGGGAATTCCGGGAGTGGGAATGGCAGGAGTGGGATTTGCAGGAGTGGGAATTGCAGGGGTGGGAATTCCGGGAGTGGGAATTCCAAGAATGGGAATTGCAGGAGTGGGAATGGCAGGAGTGGGAATTGCAGGGGTGGGATTTGCAGGAGTGGGAATTGCAGGGGTGGGAATTGCAGGGGTGGGAATTGCAGGGGTGGGAATTCCGGGAGTGGGAATGGCAGGAGTGGGAATTGCAGGAGTGGGAATTCCGGCAGTGGGAATTCCAGGGGTGGGAATTCCGGGAGTGGGAATTGCAGGGGTGGGAATTGCAGGGGTGGGAATTGCAGGGGTGGGAATTGCAGGGGTGGGAATTCCGGGAGTGGGAATGGCAGGAGTGGGAATGGCGGGAGTGGGAATGGCAGGGGTGGGAATTCCAGGAGTGGGAGTTCCAGGGGTGGGAATGGCAGGGGTGGGAATGGCAGGAGTGGGATTTGCAGGAGTGGGAATGGCAGGGGTGGGAATTCCGGGAGTGGGAATTGCGGGAGTGAGAATGGCAGGGGTGGGAATGGCAGGAGTGGGAATTCCAGGGGTGGGAATTGCGGGAGTGAGAATGGCAGGAGTGGGAATGGCAGGAGTGGGAATTCCAGGGGTGGGAATTGCATGAGTGGGAATTCCAGGAATGGGAATGGCAGGGGTGGGAATGGCAGGAGTGGGAATGGCAGGAGTGGGAATGGCAGGAGTGGGAATTCCGGGAGTGGGAATTCCAGGAATGGGAATGGCAGGAGTGGGATTTGCGGGAGTGGGAATGGCAGGGGTGGGAATGGCAGGAGTGGGAATGGCAGGGGTGGGAATTCCAGGAGTGGGAATTCCAGGGGAGGGAATGGCAGGAGTGGGAATGGCAGGAGTGGGAATTCTGGGAGTGGGAATGGCAGGAGTGGGAATGGCAGGAGTGGGATTTGCAGGAGTGGGAATTCCGGGAATGGGAATGGCAGGAGTGGGAATGGCAGGGGTGGGAATTCTGGGAGTGGGAATGTCAGGGGTGGGAGTTCCAGGAGTGGGAATTCCAGCAGTGGGAATTGCGGGAGTGAGAATGGCAGGAGTGGGAATTCCGGGAGTGGGATTTGCAGGAGTAGGAATTCCAGGAATGGGAATTCCAGGAGTGGGAATCCCGGGAGTGGGAATGGCAGGAGCGGGAATTCCAGGGGTGGGAATTCCGGGAGTGGGAATTGCAGGGATGGGAATGGCAGGAGTGGGAATTCCGGGAGTGGGAATGGCAGGAGTGGGAATTCCGGGAGTGGGAATGGCAGGAGTGGGAATTGCAGGGGTGGGAATGGCAGGAGTGGGAATTCCAGGGGTGGGAATTCCGGGAGTGGGAATTCCAGCAGTAGGAATTGCAGGAGTGGGAATCCCGGGAGTGGGAATTCCAGCAGTGGGAATTCCAGGAATGGCAGTGGCAGCTCCACAGCTGGGATTTCTCTGCAGGGCAACCGGGAGGAGGCCGACAACCCCAACACCGGGATCGGGGCCTTCCGCTTCATGCTGGAGTCCAACAAGGGCAAATCCATGCTGGAGTTCCAGGTGCTGTGTCTGCTTTGTGTCCTCTTCCAGCCAGTCCCACTCCTGGTTTGCTTAAGGGATGTCTGGGTTGGTCTCCTGAGGAAGCAAAGGGAGACAACCCATCCTTTGATCAGCGTCGAATTCCAATTTATTGATCCAACATGCGCATTTTATAAGCGTGGTAATTAAGTTTATACAGATTGCAAAACCCAAGCTCGTCGTCACAGATTATACACCAACCCCTTCCTTTTGTTTTCAGTACCTGTGGTTTGTTATTGACCCCAAGATTTGTTTTTCTCACCCTGTTATGGACGACCTCCATGTTTGTCACTTTGCTTTCCCGTACTATCCAAGGACAAGGAATTTACTTGTTATTAAAAAACAATCCTGAGAACTTTGCTGTTTACAGGAATGTTACAGCTGTTTTTGCTTTTCAATCAGCTGTATGTTTTCATGGCCTTTTTTTTCTTCAAGCCATGTCTGAGCAAAATTCTCTACAACAGTCTCCCAGGTGTATTTTTAGTTTTTTCCATGGGAAATTAACTCAGGGTTTCCCTCTGATTCTGATCAGATTTGGGGTGATTCCAATTATTCCATTAGAATTGTTTTACTCACTGTCACACTGATATTTCCAAATATCCTAATTGCAGTAATCCAGTTAACTAATGGGATTCATCCCTGAAGAAAGGGGAGCAAGAGCTCCCACAATTTGGGGAGATATTTCCCCCAAAGGCTGGTGGTGGGATTGGGATGTCCTGACCCCAAACCACAACCTTGGATCCCAATGGAATGTGGGAAAAACATCTGGATAATGGGAAGTCTGAGCTGCCAAGGGAAGGTTCTGGAACGTGGATCAAGATTAGGAGAACAGCTGGGAATGGAGTATCTGCTCTCATGCAAATACATATATTTAATTATAGATAAATGTTATAAATATAGATATATGTACCTGTATTTGCAAAGCAAATATTCACAGAGAACATTCTCTCAGTGACCCCCCAACTTTAGACAGTCACTGCATTTAATTAAATGTAGAATTCCCTAATGAGGTGCCTAAATCACTATATGCTATCATTTTGCTGCTTGGTGTACCGCCAGCATTTACGAGAATTTATTTTCATGCATTAAAGAATATTTTATGGTACCAACTTTCCAAAACACACAAGTGGGAAATCACCCAGCCCTGAGCAATCCCAGCACATCTGGTGGTTTTGTATTTTAAAATATAATAATATATTATAATATATAATAATAAAAATAATAATATATAAAAATTATATAAAAAATTATATAAAAATATAAAAAATAATAATAAATCTAATATAATAATCCTCTCTTTTGGCATGCCAGGAGCTGATGACAGTGTTCCAGCTGCTGCACTGGAACGGGAGCCTGAAGGCCATGAGGGAGCGTCAGTGCTCGCGCCAGGTGAGTCCAACCCATCCTGCTGCTCCTTCCCATCCCTGAGCTGCCCCTGGAGCCTTGGGAAGCACAAATGATCCAAATCCATCCAAATCTCAGGCCCAGGAGCATAAAACAATGTGGGCCGAAGAGAGAAAAAAGGAAAATGGGATTTCATGGGCTGGAGCTGTAATTGGACAATTAACTCCAATATGCACATGAACCAAAATTTATAAAAGTGAGAGACCCTGTGACCATTTTGGGTCCATTTTGTGACCATTTTGGGTCAATTTTATGACCATTTTGGGCTCATCTTGGGTTCATTTTGTGACCATTTTGGGCTCATCTTGGGTTCATTTTGTGACCACTTTGAGTCCATTTTGTGTTCACTTTTTGACCATTTTGGTCCATTTTCTGACCATTTTGGGTCCATTCTCCATTTTGTGACCATTTCGGGCTAATCTTGGGTCCATTTTGTGACCATTTTGGGTTCATTTTGGGTTCATTTTGGGTTCATTTTGGGTCCATTTTGGGTCCATTTTGTGACCATTTCGGGCTAATTTTGGGTCCATTTTGTGACCCATTTTGGGTTCATTTTGGGTCCATTTTGTGGCCCATTTTGTGACCATTTTGGGTCCATTTTGTGACCATTTTGGGTCCATTTTGTGACCATTTTGGGTCCATTTTGTGACCATTTTGGGCTCATCTTGGGTCCATTTTGTGACCATTTTGGGTTCATTTTGTGACCATTTTTGGTCTGTTTTGGGTCCATCTTAGGTTCATTTTGTGGCCATTTTGGTTCATCCTGGGTGTAGCCCTGCCTCGTCTCTGTCACTGCCCAAGGTGCATCCATTGAGAACACCCTCTTAATGAACCCCTGCTTTATTAATTAACTCTGCCCAACCTCTGTCCTGCCTCAACCTTCACAAAGCATCATTCCCTTCAAGCTTCTCCCCAATTTTAACAATTCTACCGCATGCCCATATGGTTTTTTTCCCAATTTATTGAAGGGAGACGACCCCCCTTTGTTGGTCAGCATCAACTCCCTTTATTGACTCAATCAATCACTTTTTATTATCGTGTTAATTAAGTTCATGCATATTGCAAAACCCAAGCTTATTATAGGTCAGAGATAACACACCAACCCCTCCTTTTGTTTTCAATACCAAGATTTGTGTTCTCAAAACTTACTTTTATTTTCCCAAAATAGCCAAAGATAGAATATCTACCTGTTATGAGAAAACTGCCTGAGAACCCTGGTATGCAAGGTTCTCAAGGCCCTCATGTTTGTCACCTCTGCTTTCCCATACAAGATATTTACTTGTAATTAAAAACAACCTGAGAACTTCTGCTGTTTACAGAAACAGACGTCACCCTGGTTTTTTAAGATTTTCCAAGCCTTCTGATGTTGACATTCTTGTAGTGAATTTTCTCACACACTTTCTGTAAATAACTCATTGTTTTTATGGAGGAGGAGAGAGTTGATGGACTGTTGGTTTGACCAGTGACATTGCAGAGGTGTCACTGTCACCTTCCAATCCACTGTCACTTTTGTAAAACTATCAATATTGGAGTCAGAGGATAAAACTGACCACCTTGAGTGGTGGTGTGCTTGTGTTCTCTCGTGCCCTTCAGCCACAAACAGGCCGTGAGAATTTTGCTCCTCACAGCTGCCTTCTAAGCCATTTCTGACAAAACCTCCAACACCAATTTTAACAAATTTTTCCCAGTTTTAACAATTCTCTGCCTCCCATTCCCACCAGGAAGTCCTGGCTCACTACTCCCACCGCGCTCTGGACGACGACATCCGGAACCAGATGGCGCTGGACTGGGTGAACCGGGAGCAGAACGTTCCGGGCGCCCTCTCGCGGGAGCTGGCGGCCACCGAGCGCGAGCTGGACGAGGCCCGGCTGGCCGGGAAGGAGCTCCGGTTCCACAAGGAGAAGAAGGACATCCTGCTGCTGGCAGCTGGCCAGCTGGGCTCAGCACACTCCTCTGGCTGCTGAGCCCCCAAATCCCACCCTGGGTGATCCCCAAAACCCTTTCCCCAAATCCCAGCCCGTTTGCACACTTAGAGGAAATTTAGGGAGAAATCTGAATGGATTTTAGCAATTTCATCCCATTTTTTAGAGCTACTTCTCATTCTCTTCATTCCCTCATTCCTCCCTTCAGAGCTCCTTATTCCCCAGGGAACTTTTTACACTCCTCTGGTTGCTGAGCCCCGAAATCCCACCCTTGGTTGATCCCTAAACCCTTTCCCCAAATCCCAGCCCGTTTGCACATTTAGAGGAAATTTAGGGAGAAATCTGAATGGATTTTAGCAATTTCATCCCAGTTTTTAGAGCTTCTCCTCATTCTCTTCATTCCCTCATTCCTCCCTTCAGAGCTTTTTACACTCCTCTGGTTGCTGAACCCCAAAATTCCACCCTTGGTTGATCCCCTTAAACCCTTTCCCCAAATCCCGGCCCGTTTGCACACTTAGAGGAAATTTAGGGAAAAAGCTCCTGAATGGATTTTAGCAATTTCATGCTGGTTTTTAGACCTACTTCTCATTCTCTTCATTCCCTCATTCCTCCTTTCAGAGCTTCTTATTCCCCAGGGAACTTTTTACACTCCTCTGGTTGCTGAACCCCAAAATCCCACCCCGAGATCCTTCCTGGTGATCCCAAACCCTTTCCCCAAATCCCAGCCCGTTTGCACACTTAGAGGAAATTTAGGGAGAAATCTGAATGGGTTTTAGCAAGTTTTTTCCTGGTTTTTAGACCTACTTCTCATTCTCTTCATTCCCTCATTCCTCCCTTCAGAGCTTCTTATCCTCCAGGGAACTTTTTACACTCCTCTGGTTGCTGAACCCCCAAATCCCACCCTGGGTGATCTCCTAAACCCTTTCCCCAAATCCCAGCCCGTTTGCACATTTAGAGGAAATTTAGGGAAAAAGCTCCTGAATGGATTTTAGCAATTTCATCCTGGTTTTTAGAGCTGCTTCTCAGCCTCCTCATTCCTCCCTTGAGAACTCCTTATTCCCTAGGGAACGTTTTATTCCCTCATAATTCCTACAGATTTTTTCCTGTCCCTTATTTTCGGGGTTCAGATCCCAGGTTTTGTCCTCTCCTCACTCCATCCTTGCTGGAGCAGTTGGGATTCCATGGAATCCAGTGTTTCCCCTGGAAAAACCCATTGGATCCCCTTTCTCCTGCAGCAGAAAGGGATCAATTAGAGCTCCTTAATGAGCTCCTTAATTAAATGAGTGGGTGCCAAGGCGTGCAATATCCAGATTTAATTTTGGAGTTAAGTCTGGGATCAGCCTGCAGCATTCCAGGATCTGCAGTTGTCCCCATGGAATTGCCCTGTCTGGAGCCAAACGTCAGCGTTGGAAGGTTGGAAAAGTCTTGGAGAGTTCGTGGATGAGGGAGGGATTTGCACTAATCATTCCTTATCCTTTGTATCCATACGGAATTTAGACTATATTTAGCTTTAAACCCCCTTTTATGGCATGGAATTGTTCAAACAGCTCCGAGTTCACCCAAGAAAATGTCGATTTATCCATGGAAATTTCCATTTTACTCCCCTTTTCCCCAGCAAACTGGGAGTACAAACTGCATTCCAAGCCAGAATTCCTTTTCCACCCCAGCCTAGAGCTTTTCCCATTTCTCATCCCCTTAAACCCTGCAGATTCCACTGTTCCCACCCTCCTCCTTCCCTCTGCCTGACCACAGGATATTCCAGCAATAATCATTGTTTTAGGATAAAATTGGAATAATTCCATTATCTGTAGGTCCCCCACTTTTATATCCACACCCTAACGAGTTTATTTTGGGGGTTTATATATTTTTTATACTTTTTACAAACACTAATAACGTTCAGTGTCGCTGGAAATTGGATTTTAAAAGGGATGGGGGGTGGGGGGGTTGTGGGGTGTAATTTTCCTGAAATATTGGAAAATTTTGATTTAGGAATAACATGGAGTTAATCCTGCAATTTATTCTGCACCTATAGGAATCCCTGAAGCTCCTCCCACTTCTTTATGCTCAAAATAAACAAATCCAGGAGGACTATGGGAGTTCCATCGCTGTGGAATTAAAAAAAAAATAAAAATAAAAGGGAAAAAAACAGGATATTCCGTTACTTGTGGGATCGAGGCGCCTATTTGGAGGCTCCGGATCTCCGTGGAAGGCGTAAAATTTTAAAAATTCAAATTTTCTCTGTACGGAGAAAGCCGTGCTCCTTATTGAGGCAGCAGAATTATGGGATAAACACTTCTGTGGATTTTCTACAATAAACCCAGCGATTTTGGTTAACTTTGGTGCTCTTGCTCATTTTTTGGGGAGGCCGGTTGTGTCCAAAAACCGCTTTGAGCTGCGTTGGTGTGGGGTTTGAAATTCCCGGGGTTCGACATTCCAAGGATTCAAAATTCCTGGGGTTTGAAATTCCCGGGGTTCGAAATTCCAAGGATTCAAAATTCCTGGGGTTTGAAATTCCTGGGGTTTGAAATTCCCGGGATTCGAAATTGTCGGGGCAAAAAGAATCACCCCGACCTTCTCAAAATGGCGGCAAGCTGTCGCGACCTTCTCAAAATGGCGGAGCGAGCACTTCCGCCCAGCGGCCTTCCCAATATGGCCGCGCCCATACTTCCGCCTCACTCCCCAATATGGCCGCTCCGGTACTTCCGCCACACACCCAATATGGCCGCTCCGGTACTTCCGCTCTGCTCCCTCCCACTTCCGGCGCGCTCCCGGCGTGCCCCGCTACTCCCGGCAAGATGGCGGACGTGCTGGATCTTCATGAGGCGGGCGGAGAGGATTTCGCTATGGACGAGGATGGGGACGGTGAGCGCGGGGTTGGGGCGGTTCCGCCCGGCCCAGAGCGGCCCCGCCGAGCGATCCGGCCGGGTCCCGGCTCAGCGGAGCCGCTCCCGCCGCCTCTGGCCGGGGCGGCCTCAGGGAGATCCCGGGCCCGGTGCGGGGGTTGCTGTCGGTGCCATGGGGGTCCTGCTCGGTGCTGGGGGGTCACGCCTGGCTGGGGGGTTGCTCCCGGTGTGGGAGATGGGTCCTGCTGTCCGTTCCTGGCCCGGGGGGACTCGGGGGGCCCTGTCCGGGCCGGGGGGATCATTCCCGTCATGAGGAGACCGTCCTGGCTTGCCCGGGGGTGGCTCTGCCTGGACCGGGGTGTCCTGCCCGGCCCGGGTGGGATTTTCCTGGCCCAGGGACATCATTCCTGACCCAGGGGCCATTCCCAGCCCAGTGGCCACTTCCAGCCCAGGGGTCATTCCCAGCACAGGGGTCATTCCCAGCACAGGGGTCATTCCCAGTGGTCATTCTCGAGCCCAGTGGTCATTCCCAGGGGGGTCATTCCCATCCCATTGTTGACCCAGGGGGTCCCTGTACAGTTCAGGAATCATTCCCAGCCCAGTGGTCATTCCCAGCCCTTCCCAGCCCAGTGGTCATCCCCAGTTTCAGGGGACCATTCCCACCCCAGGGGTCATTCCCAGGGGGATCATTCCCACCCCAGAGGCATCATTCCCATCCCAGTGGTCATTCCCAGGGGGATCATTCCCATCCCAGTGGTCATTCCCATCCCAATGGTCATTCCCAGGGGAATCATTCCTGACCCAGGGGCCATTTCCCAGCCCAGGGGATCGTTTCTAACCCAGGGGTCATTCCCAGGGGGATCATTCCAGTCCCAGTGGTCATTCCCATCCCAGGGGTCATTCCCATCCCAATGGTCATTCCCAGGGGGGTCATTCCCACCCCAGGGGGATCATTCCAGTCCCAGTGGTCATTCCAGTCCCAGGGGTCATTTCCATCCCAGTGGTCATTCCATCCCAATGGTCATTCCCACCCCAGGGTCATTCCCAGCCCCTCCCAGCCAGGCTGAGGGCTCCCATCCCTCTCTGGGGGTCTCCCTGCTCCTGCTGACCCCACACCCCCATTTCCCACAGAGAGCATCCACAAGCTGAAAGAGAAGGCCAAGAAGCGGAAGGGCCGCGGCTTCGGCTCAGGTGAGACCCCAGAACACCCCCAGACCCCTTTTCTGCCCCTCTGGGTGACCCCTGAGGTTTGGGGCTCCCGTTCTTCCCCCCGTTTTTGTTTCCCCAGAGGAAGGATCCCGCGCCCGGGTGCGTGAGGATTACGACAGCGTGGAGCAGGACGGGGACGAGCCGGGGCCACAGAGATGTGAGGGGACACTGGGGACCTGCGGGGCTCTGGGGGGCTGGGACAGTCCCTTCCCTCATTCCAGGGTTTCATTTGGCCTGGGACAATCCCTTCCCTCATTCCAGGGTTTAATTTGGCCTGGGACAATCCCTTCCCTCATTCCAGGGTTTAATTTGGCCTGGGACAATCCCTTCCCTCATTCCAGGGTTTAATTTGGCCTGGGACAATCCCTTCCCTCATTCCAGGGTTTAATTTGGCCTGGGACAATCCCTTCCCTTATTCCAGGGTTTAATTTGGTCTGGGACAATCCCTTCCCTTATTCCAGGGTTTAATTTGGCCTGGGACAATCCCTTCCCTCATTCCAGGGATTTAATTTGGCCTGGGACAATCCCTTCCCTCATTCCAGGGATTTAATTTGGGCTGGGACAATCCCTTCCCTTATTCCAGGGATTTAATTTGGGCTGGGACAATCCCTTCCCTTATTCCCAGACTGGGACAATCCCTTCTCTCATTCCAGGGATTTAATTTAGCCTGGGACAATCCCTTCCCTTCCCTTCCCTTCCCTTCCCTTCCCTTCCCTTCCCTTCCCTTCCCTTCCCTTCCCTTCCCTTCCCTTCCCTTCCCTTCCCTTCCCTTCCCTTCCCTTCCCTTCCCTTCCCTTCCCTTCCCTTCTTCCCAAAATTTATTTAGGCTGGGACAATCCCTTCCCTTTTCTCATTCCCAGGATTTATTTTAGTCTGGGACATTTCTTCCCTCATTCCTAGGATTCAGTTTATGTTGGGACAATCCTTTCCCTTCACTTCTTCCCAGGATTTATTTTAGGTGGGACAATCCCTTCCCTCATTTTCAGGATTTATTTTAGATTGAGACAATCCCTTCCCTTGTTCTTAGGATTTAATTTAGGCTGGCATAATTTCTTCCCTTATTCTCTTTCCCTTTCCCTTCCCTTCTTTCCAAGATTTATTTACGTGGGAGAATCTCTTCCCTCATTCCCAGGATTTAATTTATGTTGGGACAATCCTTCCCCTTCCCTTATTCCCAGGATTTAATTTAGGCTGGCATAATCCCTTCCCTTCTTCCCAGGATTTATTTTAGGGCAAACCCCAGCTCCAAATCCCCTTCCCAAGGTGGAAATGGGGGAATCTGGGGGAGATTTTCCTTCCTAAGAGCTCCATGACATCCCAGATATCACCATGGTCACTTTCCCCCATGGGAAATGGGATCTGGATTTGGGTTCAGCCCTGCTGGGATCAGCTTTCCCCAACCTCCCCCAGGATTTGGGGGTTTTGGACATTCATCTCCCTTTCTTAGCTGAAAAATGAGAGATTTTGGGGTGACAAACCTTTTTTTTGGGGGACCCAGCACAGCAAGGAAGAAGGATTAAGGCCATGCTGGGATGATTCTTCCCCATTTTCCCCCAAATCTCACCTCACAAGGATTTTGGGGTGCAAATCTGCATTCCCAGCCCTGTGACCCCCAACTTTCCCTGCCCAGCCGTGGAGGGCTGGATCCTGTTTGTGACAGGGGTGCACGAGGAGGCCACGGAGGAGGACGTGCACGACAGATTCGCTGAGTTTGGGGAGATCAAAAACATCCACCTGAACCTGGACCGGCGCACTGGCTACCTCAAGGTGAGGAGGGGGCGCTTTTGGGGACCCCCCCAAGCTCCAGCTCAGCCTCCAGGCTATGAGGTGCCAGTGGGGCACCCCAAAACTGAGCCAGTTCTGGCGGTTATGGGAGTATCTGCAGCTCAACTTTGATTTATTGGGAGGTTCCTGCACCCCAAAAGCCAAAACTGAGCTGGGAGCTGGGTTCCCCCAATGCCTGAGAGCATTCCCAATCCTAAATCTGGGGTCTCAGAGGGTCTGTGCACCCCAAATTTGAGTTCCCCTGGTGTCTGGGCTCATTCCCAATCCTAAACCTGGGATGTCAGAGGGTCCATGCACCCCAGTCCTAAACCTGGGGTGTTGGGGGGTCTTTGCACCCCAAATTTGAGTTCCCCTGGTGTCTTTCTCATTCCCAATCTTAAACCTGGGCTCTTGTGGGATCTGTGCACCCCAAAGCTGAGCTGGGAGTTCCCCTGGTTTCTGGGTTCATTCCCAGTCCTAAACCTGGGGTGTCAGGGGGTTCATACACCCCAAACCTAAGCTGGGCTCATTCCCAATCCTAAATTTGGGGTCTCAGGGGGTCCGTGCACCCCAATCCTAAACCTGGGGTGTCAGAGGGTCTGTGCACCCCAAACCTGAGTTCCTCTGGTGTCTGTGTCATTCCCAATCCTAAACCTGGGGTGTTGGGGGATTTGTGCACCCCAAACCTGAGCTGGGCTCAATCCCAATCCTAAATTTGGGGTCTCAGGGGGTCTATGCACCCCAATCCTAAACCTGGGGTGTCAGGGGGTCTGTGCACCCCAAACCTGAGCTGGGTTCATTCCCAGTCCTAAACCTGGGGTGTCAGGGGGTCCATGCACCCCAATCCTAAACGTGTGGTGTCAGGGGGTTAATGCACCACAAATTTGAGTTTCCATGGTGTCTGGGCTCATTCCCAATCCTAAACCTGGGGTGTCAGGGGGTCCATGCACCCCAAATTTGCGTTCCCCTGGTGTCTGTCCCATTCCCAATCCTAAACCCGGGCTCTCAGGGGGTCCATGCACCCCAAACCCGAGTTCCCCAGGTGTGTGTCCCGTTGCCAACCCCGCCGTGCCCGTTCCCCCAGGGTTACACGCTGGTGGAGTACGAGACGTACAAGGAGGCGCAGGCGGCCATGGAGGGGCTCAACGGGCAGGAGCTGATGGGGCAGCCGGTCAGCGTGGACTGGTGCTTCGTCAGGGGCCCCCCCAAGGGCAAGAGGAGGTGAGGGAGCTCCTGGGAACTCCTGGGAATTCCTGGGAGTTCCTGGGAATTCCTGGGAATTGTAGGAATTCCAGGAGCTGGCAATGGGAGGGACTTGTGGGCGAGGGGAATGGGGGAATTCTGTTCACCGTTATGGGGACGGCGGGGTTAAAATAGGGATAAACACCCCAAACTGTTCTTCTCCTGCACTTCTTCCTTCCCTCTTCTTTCTCCCATTTGCTGTATCCTTTTCTCTCCGTTTTCCCTTTGTTTTCCTCTATTTCTTGTACCCTTTCCCCTCTCATTTCCCATATTTCTTGTACCTTTTTCCTTTCCTTTTCCCTCCCTTTCCCCCATTTCCTATTCCCTTTTTCCTTTCCCCATTTCCTGTACCCTTTTCCTTCTTTTTTCCCTATTTCCCATATCCTTTTCCCTCCTTTTTCCCTTTCTTTTCTCCCATTTCCTGTACCCTTTTCCCTCTCCTTTCCCATATTTCTTGTACCTTTTCCCCTCCTTTTTTCCCTTTCTTTTCCCCTATTTCCCATACCCTTTTCCCTGCCTTTTCCCTTTCCCCATTTCCTGTACTCTTTCCTTCTCCTTTTCTCCATTTTCTTTCCCTTTTCCCTTTCTTTTCCCCTATTTCTTGTACCCTTTTCCCTCTCATTTCCCATATTTCTTGTACCTTTTTCCTTCCCTTTTCCCTCCCTTTCCCCCATTTCCTATTCCCCTTTTCTTTTTCCTTTCCCCATTTCCTGTACCCTTTTCCTTCTTTTTTCCCTATTTCCCATATCCTTTTCCCTCCATTTTCCCTTTCTTTTCTCCCATTTCCTGTACCCTTTTCCCTCTCCTTTCCCATATTTCTTGTACCTTCTCCTCTCCCTTTTTCCCTTTCTTTTCCCCTATTTCCCATACCCTTTTCCCTGCCTTTTCCCTTTCCCCATTTCCTGTACTCTTTCCTTCTCCTTTTCTCCATTTCCTTTCCCCTTTTCCCTCTCCTTTCCCCTTTTTCCTTTCCTTCCCTTTCCCTCCCATTTTTCTCTTTCCTCTCTCTTCTTTCTCTTTTCCCTTTTCTCCCTTTACTTTCCCCATTCCCTTACCCTCTTTTCCCTTTTCCCCTCCCTCCCCTTTTTCCCTTTCCCCCTTTACATTCCCCACTCCCTCACCCTTTTTTCCCTTATTTTTTCCCCTTTTTCCCCTTTTTTTCCCCTTTCCCTTCCCCACTTTTCCCTCTTTTCCAGGGGCGGCCGCCGGCGGAGCCGCAGTCCAGACCGGCGCCGCCGATGATGGATCCAAACCTCCTCCCACTGATGTTCCACCTCCAAACTGGTGGCAAACTGGGCTCTGTACACAGCCTGGAGGAGCCAGACCAGCTCCATCCCCCGGGGAAATGTGGGTTTTATGGAATTTTATTGTTTTCAAAGGACAAGTATGAGGGAAGCAGCAGTTTCGGAGGGTTGGGGGGGATTTCCCTTGGGTTTGGGGGGATCCCTCCCAGCTCCCCATCCCAGAATATCCTGGGAGTTGTTTTTTTCCATGCTCCAGGCAAATGGTTTGTGAATCTCCCATGGTATTTATCCCACTGGGCATTCCTTGTTTTGTGTCAAATAACAAGATTTTGTCTAAGTTTGTCTCCTTGTTCTTTGTCCTTCATTAAAGCTCCCAAGCCCCTTTCCCTAAAATCCTTTTCCATCCAAGCTGCTGGACCCCCAAGGATCCTGGGGATCCCTCCCAGCCTGGCAGTAGAACAACTCAGATCTCAAAAAAACTCCTTTTTTTTCCCCTTAAAACAGAGATTGGGATGCAACAGCTGTGCCCCCAATCCCACAGATGTGCCCACCACCCCTCACTCACATCCACTGAGCTACACTGGGGCCTTTAACGCCAGACCCTGGGGGAAAAAGCTGCTGGGAGGATGAGGCAGGGGCAGGAGGGCGATTCTGGGGGGGCCCTGGCACTTGGGGTGCCCCCACCAGCTCCCCAAACTGGGGCTCGTGCAGAGTTTATGCCGACACGGGGATGGAGGGTTCACCCTTAGCGGGGTTCAGAGCAGGGTGAGGCTTTGCCCAAGGGGTCCCTAAGAGCCAGGCTCAGGTCCCAGCCCCCCGCAGAAAGCGCCGAGGTTCCGCAGCGCCTCCGGCTGCATGGAGTGGCGGCGGAGCAGCGCTCGGGGCGGCAGCGGCGGCAGCAGCCCCGCCCGGCCCGGGGGCTCCGGCGGGAACGTTCCGGAGCCGCGGCGCTCCAGCAGCCCCGCCGGGTGCCGCAGCGGCCCGGGAGCGGCGCCCAGCTCGGGGTTAGGGGGGTCCCGGCGTAAGGGTTTGCCCCGTGGAGGATCGGGGGGAACCCAACGCCCCGCGGCGGGCACGGGGGGCACCCGCTCTGCCCAGGTGGCGCCGGGCAGCCCCGAGACATCGCGTCCCTCCACGCTGTGCCGGCGGGGGCGCAGCCGCAGCCCCTCCAGCCCTGCTGCCAGCTGCTCCTGAGGGCCCGATGTCCCTTCAGGAGAAGCCCACGAGCCTTCCGAGGGTCCCCGTGTCCCCTCCGGGTGTCCCCATATCTCATCTAAAGCTCTCCGTGCTCCCTCTGCGGGTCCCTGCGTCCCCTCCGAGTGTCCCCCCCGCATCCCCTCCACCGCCAGCCCCCACGGCTCCGAGTTGAGCCTCTTCAGCTGCCGCTTGGGCCCGGCCCGGGCCGGTTCCGGGGCGGCGGGAGCGGCGGGAGGGAAGCGGAACACATCGCGCTCCTCATCCCTCCCGCCGGCCCCCGGCGACGCCGCCGCCGCCCGCACCTGCACCTGCGACGGGGACGCGCACAGAGCGGGCGAGGGCGGCGAGTTCAGGTACTGCCGGGTGGTCTTGGTGCCTCGGGGCGACGTGGCCGAGGTGATGATGATGACATCGCGGCCTCGCTCCCGACACGCGTCCAGCAGCACCTGCAGCGTCTCCCGGTCCCCCCGCTCCAGGGCGTAAACCAGCGCCGAGCCCCCGCCGTAATCGCGGGCGCTGGGGTCGGCACCGTGGGCGAGCAGCGTGGCGACCACGGCGGGGCCGGCTCGCTCGGCACACGCGTGCATCAGCGCGGTTTTGCCCGCCTTGTCGGGGATGTTGGGGTCGGCGCCGTTCTCCAGCAGGTACTGAACCATGCGCGGCTGCTCGGGGGGCTCGGCGTAGCCGGCCCGGCACGCTGCCATCAGCGGCGTGGTGCCCGCCGCGTTGCCCTCGTTGATGTAGGCTCCCCCTTCGAGCAGCAGGCGGGTCAGGCGGAATTTCCCCTGGGAGACGGCGCGGAGCAGCGCCGAGCCCTCGGCCGGGATCATGGGGAGCGCCCCCGGGGGCACCGCGGCGCTGGGCATGGCCGGGCTCACGGGGATGGGGGTGGCGCTCGCTCACTGCGAGGGGAGAGGGTGCGCTGAGACCCCCAAACCCCCAGGATGGGGTGTCCCCTCTCCCTGCCTCAGTTTCCCCGGTAAATGAGGGTTCCCGAGCTCGCCAGGCTGTGCCTGCACCCCCAAACCCCATTCCTCAAATCCCTTCCTGCTCCCCCTCCTCATCCTCCTCTCTCCTCCCTTTGCCCCACCTGATTCTCCTGCCCACAGCGCCATCCCCACCAGTACACCCATTATTCCCGGTACCCCCATCCCTGCCGGTACCCCCATCCTTCCCCGTACCCCCATCCCTGCCGGTACCCCCATCCTTCCCCGTACGCCCATCCTTCCCGGTACCCCCATCCCTGCCCACACCCCATCCCCACCGGTACCCCCATCCCTGCCGGTACCCCGATCCCTGCCCGCCCGGTTCCCATGGCGACAGCCGCTCATCCCGCTCCAACCAGGGGGGGAACCCTCCCGGTCCCCTCCGTGAGACCCCCCGAGCCCGGGACCTGGGGGGCTGTCCCCTCACCCCCCTCTCAGCGCGGACCCCCCCATCCCGCCCCTCTCCATCCCCGTTTTACCGTGCCAACCGGAGCGTGGGCTCGCTCGTCCCGGTTCCCGCGGCCCCGGGGATGGGGCTGTCGGGGACAGCGGCCCGTGGCCGCCATCGCGGCCTGCCGCCGGTGAGGCGGGGGGGCGGGAGGTGCTGTGGAGGGTCCCCCCCCCTCCCGCAGCGCTATTTTTGGCAGCTGCGGGCGCGGGGGGGGCTGGAGCGGGATGAATCAGCCACGGCGCATCCAGAGCCCGGCCCTGCGTGGGAGTGACGCGGGGGGATCGGGGGCTGGGGGGCACCGGGGGCTCTCGGGGGGCAGCGGGACCGGGGGGCAGAGCCCAGCAGCACCGGGGGGCAGCGGGGATGGGGGAGCTGAGGGCCCTGGAGCATCGAAAATTGGGGGAGATCAAGGGGCAGCGGGACTGGGGGTTCCTACAGTGGGGCTGGGAGCAGTGGGCAGCGGGACTGGGAGGCACAGCATGGCAGGGCTGGGGTGGCACCGGTACCGGGGGCTGAGCTACCCCGGGGCAGAGGGGCTGGGGGGTCTGGGAGTGGGGGGCCGAGGGACTTTTTCATCTCCTTTTCATCCCCTTTTAATCCATTTTTGATCCCGTTTTCCACCCATTTTTCATCCATTTTCCATCCCCCTTTTGGATCCCCCCGTTCCCACCCGCGCCCCCGGCCCCGCCCCCTCCGGTGGGCCCCCTCTAAGCCCCGCCCCTCATTCTGAGCAGCCAATCAGCTCGGGGCTTGCGCCGAAGCTCCTCCTCCTCTGCGCGGGGCGGGGCCACGGCTGCCGCGCACACGTGGGGAGCGATTGCGCTTGCGCAGAGCGGGTCCGGTACGGAGAGCGACACCGGGAGCGGGACCGGGAGCACGAGGGGACACCGGGAGCGGGGTACGAGGGGATATCTGGACCGGGACCGGAGGGGTTTCGGTACCGGGGTACGAGGGGACATCGGGACTGGGACCGGGGTATGAGGGGTATCGGGACCGGGACCGGGACTGGGGTACGAGGGGATATCGGGACCGGAACCGAGGGATTTCGGAACCGGGGTACGAGGGGATATCGGGACCGGGGTACGAGGGGATATCGGGACCGGAACCGAGGGATTTCGGGACCGGGGTACGAGGGGATATCGGGACCGGAACCGGAGGGATTTCGGGGCCAGGAACGGGGGTACGAGGGGATATCGGCACCGGCGACCGAGGGTACGAGGGGATATCGGGAACGGGACCGGGACCGGGGGTACAAGGGGACATCGGCACCGGGAGGGCCACCGGGACTGGGATCAGCACCGGCAGCAGCTTTGGGGAGAGGGGAAAGAAAAGACACCGGGCATAACCGGGACCGGGTGAGTTAGATAGACACCGTGACCGGACCGAGGGGCACTCGGGGCATCACCGGCACCGGGGGCAGAGCGGCGGTGCCACCGTATCCCCGGTTGTCCCCAGCGGGCCGGGGTCGCCATGGCGGGCCGGGGCCGCGGCCGGGGCCGGGGGCAGATGACGTTTAACGTGGAGGCCGTGGGCATCGGTAAGGGGGACGCGCTGCCGCCGCCCACCCTGCAGCCAGCGCCGCTCTTCCCGGTGAGTCCTCCGGTAACGCGGGTCCCGGGGGGGAAACCCCAATCAGTTGGTTTTAAAATTGTAAAAGTTTAATGGGAAAATAATAATAGGAAATTATTATTATTATTATTATTATTATTATTATTATTATTATTATTATTATTATTATTATTATTATTATTATTATTATAATAAAAGTTTAATAGGAAAATAATAATGGGAATTATTACTATTATTATTTTTATTATTATCGTTGTTGTTGTTTGTTTTGTTGTTGTTGCTATTATTACTGTTATTATTATTATATGACACTAATAAATACTAATAAATAAAAATAGGAAAATAATATTAGAAAATAAATATAGGAAAATAATAATAACAACAACAATAATAATAGTACTTCATTATATTAAATAATATAGTAATATTAAATACTAATTAATAATATTATTAAATATTATAGTAATAATAAATACTAACAATAAATAATGATAGTAAATTATATAATAGTATAATGATATAATAGTACAATAAATAATAATATAACACTAATAAATACTACTACTAATGATACTACAATATATTAAATAATATGGTAATGATAAATACTACTAACAAATAACGATAGTAACTTCTAGAATAGCATAACGATGATGTAATACGATAAATAATAATATAATACTAATAAATACTAATAGATTATATAATAATAATATAGTAATAGAATCCATTTTTTCCCTTGCCCGGTCCCGCAGGCCCTGGAGCGCCGCGCGGCGCCGCTGCCCGGGGGCGAGGAGGGCGAGTACATGCTGGCGCTGAAGCAGGAGCTGCGCCGGGCCATGAAGGGGCTCCCGTACTTCGTCAAACCGGGGGCGCCCCGCAGAGGTACCGGCAGCACCGGCACCGCTGTGCCCCGGGACGGGGAGGGGCTGCGGATCCGGGGCTGCTGCAGAGCTCACCTGCGGCCCCCCCATTTCATTCCCCCCATTGTGTTCCCCCCCTTTCTTTCCCGTTTTATTCCCATCCCATTTATCCCCCCCATTTCATTCCCCCACATTTTATTCCCCCCATTTCATTCCCATTTCATTCCCATTTTGTTCCCATTTCATTCCCATTATTTATTCCCCCCCCATTTCATTCCCATCCCCTTTATCCCCCCCATGATATTCCCCCACATTTTATTTCCCCCATTTTATTCCCATTTATTCCCCCCCGTTTTGTCCCCCCATTTTATTCCCCCCATTTCATTCCCATTTTATTCCCATTACTTACTCCCCCTCATTTTATTTCTCCCCATTTCATTCCCCCCATTGTATTCCCCCCATTTCATTCCCGTTTTATTCCCATCCCGTTTATCCCCCCCCATTATATCCCCCCACATTTTATTCCCCCATTTCGTTCCCATTTTGTTCCCATTTCATTCCCATTATTTATTCCCCCCCTTTCATTCTCGTTTTATTCCCATCCCTTTTATCCCCCCCCATTATATTCCCCCACATTTTATTCCCCCCATTTTGTTCCCATTTCATTCCCATTATTTATTCCCCCCCATTTCAATCCCATTTTATTCCCATTTATTCCCCCCCGTTTTGTCCCCCCATTTTATTCCCCCTATTTCATTCCCGTTTTATTCCCATCCCTTTTATCCCCCCTGTTTTGTCCCCCCATTTCATTCCCATTTCATTCCCATTACTTATTCCCCCTCATGTTATTTCTCCCCATTGTATTCCCCCCATTGTATTCCCCCCATTTCATTCCCATTATTTATTTCCCCCCATTTTATTTCCTCCCATTTTATCCCCATTATTTATTCCCACCCTTTTATCCCCCCCATTTCATTCCCATTATTTATCTCCCTCATTCTATTACCCCCATTTTATTCCCTCTCATTTTATTTCCCCCATCTTATTCCCCCCATTCTCTTCCCTATTTTATTCCCCCAATTTTATTCCCCCATTATTTATCCCTCCCAATTTTTCCCTCCCATTTTATCCTCCCATTATTTATTCCCTATTTTGTCCCCCTATTTTATTCCCCCATTTTATCCCCCCGTTATTTATTCCCATTTTTTATCCCCCCTATTTTATCCCCCCGTTTATGCCCCCCAGCTGCACCACCTCATGCTATCATCCATCCATCCCTGGGGGTGGCTGTCCCCAAACCCCCTCAGAGTGTCCCCAAATCCCCCCAAAATGTCCCCAAATCCCCCCAGAGTGTCCCCAAATCCCCCAGAAGCTCCCAAAATCCCCCCAAAATGTCCCCAAATCCCTCAGAGTGTCCTCAAAGCCCCCAAAATGTCCCCAAATTCCCCAAAATATCCCCAAACCCCCCCAGAGTGTCCCCAAACCCCCCCAGAGTGTCCCCAAATCCCTCAGAGTGTCCCCAAATCCCCCCAGAGTGTCCTCAAAGCCCCCAAAATGTCCCCAAATCCCCCCAAAATGTCCCCAAATTCCCCAAAATGTCCCCAAATCCCCCCAAAATGTCCCCAAAATCCCCCAAAATGTCCCCAAATCCCCCCAGTGTCCTCAAAGTCCCCAAAATGTCCCCAAATTCCCCAAAATGTCCCCAAATCTCCCCAAAATGTCCCCAAATCCCTCAGAGTGTCCCCAAAATCCCCCAAAATGTCCCCAAATCCCCCCAAAATGTCCCCAAATCCCTCAGAGTGTCCCCAAAATCCCGCAAAATGTCCCCAAATCCCTCAGAGTGTCCCCAAAATCCCCCAAAATGTCCCCAAATCCCCCCCAGAGTATCCCCAAATCCCCCAACCAAAATGTCCCCAAAATCCCCCAGTGTCCCCAAATCCCTCAGAGTGTCCCCAAATCCCCCCAAAATGTCCCCAAAATCCCCCAAAATGTCCCCAAGTCCCCCCAGTGTCCCCAAATCCCCCAGAATGTCCCCAAGTCCCCCCAGAGTGTCCTCAAAGCCCCCAAAATGTCCCCAAATCCCCCAGAATCTCCCAAAAGCCCCCAAAATGTCCCCAAATCCCTCAAAATGTCCCCACGTGCCCCCGCAGACATCGAGCGCTACTCGGACAAGTACCAGCTCTCCAGCCCTGTGGACAACGCCATCGACTGGAACCCAGGTGGGTGACACCGGAGGGGACACACGGGAGTCCTGGGGGGCACATGGGGTTTTTTGGGGTCCCCCCAACCCCGATTTTGCCCCCCCAGACTGGCGGCGGCTCCCGCGGGAGCTGAAGATCCGCGTGCGGCGGCTGCGCAAGGCCCGTGAGTGACCCCGCCCTGTGTCCCCTCCCCCTGGTGTCCCCATTGAGTGACCCTGCCCTGTCCCCCCCATTGTCCCCAGGGGTGACCCCGCCCTGTCCCGTCCCCCCCGGTGTCCCCATTGAGTGACCCTGCCCTGTGCCCCCACAGTGTCCCCATTGTCCCCCGGGAGTGACCCCGCCCTGTCCCCCCGGTGTCCCCATTGAGTGACCCCGCCCTGTCCCCCCCCCCCCGTGAGTGACCCTGCCCTGTCCCCCCAGTGTCCCCATTGAGTGACCCTGCCCTGTCCCCCCGGTGTCCCTGCCCTGTCCCCCCAGTGTCCCCATTGAGTGACCCTGCCCTGTCCCCCCGGTGTCCCTGCCCTGTCCCCCCAGTGTCCCCATTGAGTGACCCTGCCCTGTCCCCCCGGTGTCCCTGCCCTGTCCCCCCCAGTGTCCCCATTGAGTGACCCTGCCCTGTCCCCCCGGTGTCCCTGCCCTGTCCCCCCAGTGTCCCCATTGAGTGACCCTGCCCTGTCCCCCCGGTGTCCCCATTGAGTGACCCTGCCCTGTCCCCCCGGTGTCCCCATTGTCCCCTGGGGGTGACCCTGCCCTGTCCCCCCCGGTGTCCCCATTGAGTGACCTTGCCCTGTCCCCCCGGTGTCCCCATTGTCCCCCCCGGTGTCCCCATTGTCCCCATTGAGTGACCCTGCCCTGTATCCCCCCAGTGTCCCCATTGTGAGTGACCCTGCCCTGTCCCCCCCCGTGTCCCCATTGTCCCCATTGAGTGACCCTGCCCTGTCCCCCCCGGTGTCCCCATTGTCCCCATTGAGTGACCCTGCCCTGTCCCCCCCGGTGTCCCTGTTGTCCCCAGGGGTGACCCTGCCCTGTCCCCCCGGTGTCCCCATTGAGTGACCCCGCCCTGTCCCCCTCGTTGTCCCCCGTGAGTGACCCCGCCCTGTGCCCCCACAGTGTCCCCATTGTCCCCCGTGAGTGACCCCGCCCTGTCCCCCCGGTGTCCCCGTTGTCCCCAGGGGTGTCCCTGCCCTGTCCCCTCCGGTGTCCCCATTGAGTGACCCCGCCCTGTCCCCCCATTGTCCCCTGGGGGTGACCCCGCCCTGTCCCCCCCCCGGTGTCCCCATTGAGTGACCCTGCCCTGTCCCCCCCGGTGTCCCCATTGTCCCCCCCGGTGTCCCCATTGTCCCCATTGAGTGACCCTGCCCTGTGCCCCCACAGTGTCCCCATTGTCCCCTGGGGTGACCCCGCCCTGTCCCCCGCATTGTCCCCCGGGGGTGACCCCGCCCTGTCCCCCCCGGTGTCCCCATTGAGTGACCCTGCCCTGTCCCCCCCCGGTGTCCCCATTGTTCCCCCCGGTGTCCCCATTGTCCCCATTGAGTGACCCTGCCCTGTGCCCCCACAGTGTCCCCATTGTCCCCCGGGAGTGACCCCGCCCTGTCCCCCCCCCGGTGTCCCTGTTGTTGACCCCGCCCTGTGCCCCCGGTGTCCCCATTGAGTGACCCCGCCCTGTCCCCCGGGTGTCCCCATTGTCCCCAGGGGGTGACCCCGCCCTGTCCCCCCCCCCCCCCCCCCCCGGTGTCCCCGTGATTGTCCCCAGGGGTGACCCCGCCCTGTCCCCCCATTGTCCCAGGGGTGACCCCGCCCTGTCCCCCCAGGTGCCCCCGGGCCTGTGCCCAAGCCGCAGGTGGCGCTGGACAAGGACGAGGCCATCAAGAAGCTCGAGGTACGGAGGGGAAGCTGGGGCTGGTTGGGTTGGGTTGGGTTGGGTTGGCAGGGATGAGGGATCCGACCCCAGGCTCTCAGAGGGCTGATTTAGTTCATAATAAATTTATAATACTTTATAATACAATTTATGATACTTTGTGATACTATATAACACTGTATAAATTTATAATACTTTATAATGCTATATTGTATTTAAAATACTGTACTATACTGTACTATGCTATACTATACTATAATATACTATACTATGTTCTCAGAAGGCTAACTTATTATTTTGTAATACTACATTTTATTTAAAAATGCTATTTATTCCTTTATAATACTATATTATATTTAAAAATACTATTTATTCCTTTGTAATACTATATTCTATTTAAAAATGCTATTTATTACATTATTATACTATATTTTAAAATACTATCTATTACTTTATAATACTATATTCTATTTAAAAATGCTATTTATTCCTTTATAATACTATATTTTAAAATACTATTTACTCCTCTATTATATTATATTTTAAAATACTATTTATTCCTTTATAATACTATATTCTATTTAAAAATGCTATTTATTCCTTTATTATACTATATTATATTTTAAAACACTATCTATTACTTTATAATTATGTATTTTAAAATACTATTTATTAAAATACAATACTATACTAAAGAATACAGAAAAGACACTTACTGAAAAGTTAAGTAAAAAAAGATAATAATGAAAAGATAAAAAGATAAATAATGAAAAAAAGATAAAAATGAGAAAGATAATAATGAAAAGTTGTGACTCTTTCCAGAGTCTCGACACAGTTTGGCACTAATTGGTAATTAATCACAGCAGAAATCTGATCAAGCAATCCAAACTTCTTCCACATGAGCAAAACACAGGAGAAGCAAATGAGATCAGAATTGTTTTCCTTTTTCTGAGGTTTCTCAGCTTCCCAGGAGAGAAATCCTGGAATTTTTTCAGGGAAAATCGAAGGGATTTTTCCAGAAAATGTGAATTCCAACGGGTGAATTTGGGGTTTTTTTGTCCCCTCAGAGCCTGGAGAAGAAGGAGGAGGAGGTGACATCCGAGGAGGAGGAGGAGAAGGAGGAGGAGGAGGAAGGCAAGGAGGAGGAGGAGGAGGAGTACGATGAGGAAGAGCACGAGGAGGTGACCGAGGGGGCCCTGGGGGTTTGTGGGTGCTCGGGGGGGTCCCCAGGTGCCACCCGTGCCCCCTCTGTCCCCTCAGGAGACCGACTACGTGCTGTCCTACTTCGACAACGGGGAGAGCTTCGGGCCCGACAGCGACGACAACGGCGACGAGGCCGTGTACTGACCCCAGAGGGGCACTGCACCCCAAAAATGGGCACTGAACCCCAAAAACGGGCACTGAACCCGAAATGGGCACCCCGAAATGGGTACTGACCCCGAAAGGGGCATTGCACCCCAAAAACGGGCACCCCACCCCAAAAACGGGCACCCCAAAGTGGGCACTGACCCCAAAATGGGCACCCCGAAATGGCTACTGACCCCAAAATGGGCACTGATCCCAAAAATGGGCACCCCGAAATGGGTACTGACCCTGAAAGGGGCACTGAACCCCAAAAAATGGGTACTGACCCCAAAAGGGGCACTGACCCCAAAAATGGGTACTGACCCCAAAGGGGCACTGAACCCCAAAAACGGGCATTGCACCCCAAAATGGGCACCCCAAAATGGGTACTGACCCTGAAAGGGGCACTGAACCCCGAAAATGGGTACTGACCCCAAAAGGGGCACTGACCCCAAAATGGGCACCCCAAAATGGGTACTGACCCCAAAGGGGCACTGAACCCCAAAAACGGGCATTGCACCCCAAAATGGGCACCCCAAAATGGGTACTGACCCCATAATGAGCACCCCAACAGGGGGTGCAGCCTATTGACGTCCCTGTTCCTCCCCTTGGGGACATTGGGGTGACATTGGGATCCCCCTGGAGACACTGAGGTGACATTGGGGTCCCCTTGAGGAAATTGGGGTGACATTGGGGTCCCTGTTACCCCTTGGGGATATTGGGGGGACATTGGGGTCCCTTTATCCCTAACTTGGGGACATTGGGGTCCCTGTTACCCCTTGGGGACACTGAGGTGACATTGGGGTCCCTATTCCCCCTTTGCAGACATTGGGGTGACATTGGGGTCCCCTTGGGGACATTGGGGTCCCTGTTAACCCTTGGGGACATTGGGGTCCCCTTGAGGACATTGGGGTGCATTGGGGTCCCTGTTACCCCTTGGGGACACTGAGGGGACATTGGGGTCCCCTTGGGGACATTGGGGTGACATTGGGGTCCCCGTTCCCCCCTTGGGGACATTGGGGTCCCCCTTGTCCTGTCATTCCCTTTGTCACCACCAGGTGGCGCCGGCGCTCCAGGCCCGGGGTGGGGGGGGCAGAACCCCCTCAAATTTTGGGGCTTTTTTTGGGTGAATTTTGTGTGAATTTTAAAGTATTTTTGGTATTTCTGGCTCAGCTTTTGGTGTTTTTTAGCATGGAGGGGTTGGATAAGGGGGTTACTGGGGGTTAAAAGGGAATAAAATGGGGAAAGGGGTTTGGGGGGGCTGAAATGTGGTTTTTTTTGAGGTGGAAAATGTGTTTGTATAAAGAAGAAAAAAAGTATTTGAGGAGGAAATATTTTATGTGGAAGGGGAAGTGGTAATTTTTTGGGCGGAAAAAAGTTATTTTGGGGACATAAGGTTGTTTTTTGGGGAAAAGGGTATTTTTTGGGGTGGCAAGGTGGATTTTTGGGGAGTAAAGGTGGAATTTTGGGGAGGGAAATGTAACTTCTTGTGGGTCAAGATGTCTTTTGTTTTGGGGAAAAAAAATGTATTTTCGGGGAAGAAAAAATATGTTTTGAGCGGAATGTGCATTTTTGAGGGAGGAAACTTTGATTTACTGTGGAAATTTTGGAGGGGCAAGGTGTATTTTTAAATAACATTTTAGGCTTTAGGTGATAAGGTGAATTTTGGGGGGAGGAAAAAGCAATTTTTTTTTTTCAGGGATGACTTTTTGGGTTGAGAAAATGTGGATTTTTTGGTGGGGAGAGACATTTTTTGGTGGGGAAAAACAGCTTTTTTTAGAGGGGGGATATTTTAAATGGGGATAAATATTTTGGGGTGAGGGTGAGGAGTTTTGGGGAAGTTCAGGGTTGGTTTTTGAGCAGGAAGGAGAGGTTTTCTTTCGCCCTGGGGTTTGTTTGTGCCTCAGGGCTGCTCACATGCTCCAGTTCCTGTTTGTGGTCAGAACATTCCAGCCATTCTCAACTTCCAAACCATTTTTTACCCTTTTTTTTTTCTTCTTTTCCAGTGAAAAAATTTTAATTTTAGGGGTGGGATTTGTCCCCTTAAACCCAAATCCTTTGGGTTTGGTCACCCCCATCTCCGTGCCTCAGTTTCCCCGTTTCTGAGGGTCCCCACCCCAAATTTTGCCCCCAGTTTGGAAATTCTGGAGTTTCCCAAAATCCCAAAAAAACCCCCAGGGAGGGTCAGGCTGAACCCAAAGGAATAATGAGGAAAGTTTATGGCCTTAATTGGTTTAATTAGGGCTGTAAAATGGGGAGGGGGGGGCAGAGTTCAGCCCCTGGGGTGGAGCATTTTAGGGGGGAAAAATCTGCAATTTTAGGGGGGAAAAATCAACAATTTTAGGGGGGAAAATCAGCAATTTTAGGGGGAAAAATCAGCAATTTTAGGGGGGAAAAATCAACAATTTTAGGGGGGAAAATGAACAATTTTAGGGGGGAAAAATCAACAATTTTAGGGGGAAAAATCAGCAATTTTAGGGGGGAAAAATCAACAATTTTAGGGGGAAAAATCAGCAATTTTAGGGGGGGAAAATCAACAATTTTAGGGGGGAAAATCAGCAATTTCAGGAGGGAAAAATAAGCATTTTCAGGGAGGGAAAATCAACAATTTCAGGGGGGAAAATGAACAGTTTTGGGGAGGAAAGAGCAACAATTTTAAGGGGGAAAAATCAGCAATTTCAGAAGGAAAAATCAACAATTTCAGGTGGGGAAAATAAACAATTTCAGGGGGGTAAAATAAATTATTCCAGGGGGGTAAAATAAATTTTTCCAGGGGAAAAATTCAGCAACTTCAGGGGAAAAAATGAACAATTTCAGGGCGGAAAAATGAGCAGTTTCAGGGAGGGAAAATCAACAATTTCAGGGAGGGAAAATCAACAATTTCAGGGGGAAAAATCAATATTTTTAGGGGGGAAAACCCAACAATTTCAGTGTGAAAAATCAACAATTTTAGGAGGGAAAAAACCCCCAACAGTTTCAGGGGGGAAAATGAGAAATTTCAGGGGAAAAAAAACCCAAATTCATGGGGAAAAATAAATAATTTATGGGGGTGGGGTGACCAGTAGGGGACTGGGGTGTCTCCCTGATTTTTGGGGGTGCTCTGGAAGTTTCTCCCCTAAATTTTTGGGGTTTTCTGGGAGCGTTTCCTTTATTTTTGGTGCTGTTTGTGCCTCCCCTTTCCGTCAGCCCAGCCCGCCTGGCCCAGGCCAGGGTGACCTTTTCCCTCCTTGGCCGTTGTCCAAAAATGGCTCAAATTCCATTAAAAAAAAAAAAAACCGGGATAAAGCCGAGGGTGGGGGGGGGGGGTGGGGAGGAGCCAACCCAGCGATTTTTGGGGGGGCTCCAAGTGGGAGAGAGTTGGGGGAGCCAGGCCAAGGTCGTGGCCTCGGTTTTGGGACCTTTCACCCACATCCCCAAATGGAGCCTGGGGTGCTGCTCCGGCGGCAGGGCCAAAAAAAGGCTGGAAAATCAGGCCTGCCTCAGTTTCCCCGCTCTGTTTGCATCTCTCCGTGCCTCAGTTTCCCTTCTTGGCACTGTTTTTCTGTTCAGATTTTTTTTGCCTTTTTTCCCATGGAAAAGCAAGGAAAATCTCAGAAAAAATGCAGTAAAAGCAGTTCCTGCCTCAGTTTCCCCACTCCGTTTTCCAGCCTCTCCATGCCTCAGTTTCCCTTCTTGGCACTGTTTTTCTGCTCAGTTTTTTTTTGCCTTTTTTCCCCCTGGAAAAACAAGGAAAACCTCCCAGAAGCCCCCGCAGAAAAATGCAGGTAAAGCAGTTCGTGCCTCAGTTTCCCCACTCAGCACCCCCAGCCTGTTTTAATCTCTCCGTGCCTCAGTTTCCCTTCTTGGCACTGTTTTCCTGATCAGCTTTTTTTTGCCTTTTTTCCCATGGAAAAACAAGGAAAATCTCAGAAAAAAAAGGCAGGAAAAGCAGTTCCTGCCTCAGTTTCCCCGCTCTGTTTTCCAACCTCTCCGTGCCTCAGTTTCCCTTCTTGGCACAGTTTTTCTGCTCAGTTTTTTTTTGCCTTTTTTCCCATGGAAAAACAAGGAAAATCTCAGAAAAAAAAGGCAGGAAAAGCAGTTCCTGCCTCAGTTTCCCCACTCTGTTTTCCAACCTCTCCGTGCCTCAGTTTCCCCTCCTTGTCCTATTTTTCTGCTCAACATTTTTGCTTTTTTCTCCCTAGAAAAATTAGGAGAACTTCCTAGAAGCCCCCCTAGAAAGAAGGCAGGAAAAGCCATTCCTGCCTCAGTTTCCCCACTGTTTCCATCTCTCCGTGCCTCAGTTTCCCTTCTTTATATTATTTTTTTGTTCAGCTTTTTTGCTTTTTTTTTTCCCCCCTGAAAAGAACAGGAAACCACCCCAGAGCTGCTCTCAAAAAAAAAAAAAAAAAAGGAAAAGCCGTTCCTGCCTCAGTTTCCCCACTCTGCACCCCCCCTCTGTGCCTCAGTTTCCCTTCCTTGTACTATTTTATTTTTTTAACTTTTTTTTTTTCTCCTGAAAAAGAACAGGAAATCCTCCCAGAGCTGCTGCCAGGAAAACCTCAGAAATGCCCCCAGAAAAAAAGGCAGCATTAGCAGTTCTTGCCTCAGTTTCCCCACTCTGTTTTCATCTCTGCGTGCCTCAGTTTCCCCTCCTTGTATTACTTTTTTTGCTCTGTTTTTTTGCTTTTCCCCTCTGGAAAAAACAAGAAATCCCTCTTGGTCTGCTCCCAGGAAAAAACAGACCAAAACCCCCTCCGGAAGAAACCAAAAATTGGGAAAATATTTCTATCCTGGCTCCAAGGGGGTTCCTGCCATCCTCCCACCTCTAAGAAAGACACAAAACAAGAAAATTATTTATTTATTACAACTTTATTACAAATTTCGCCCCCCAGGGGCCAGTAAAAGTACAAAATTTGCATTTTTGTGCTTCCCCCCCACCCCTCCCCGATACGCTATGTACAAAACCAGAGTACAAAAAATCGTGACACCAACGCTGTGTCGCGACAGGACGGATTCACGATGTCACAGCGCCCCCTGCTGCCCTCGGCGGGAGCGCCCAGAGTCCCGAAATGAAGCTGGAATTCATTAAAAACCACAACTCCCTGCCTGGCCCTGTCACGACAGGACGAGCACCGCGACAGCCGCGATCTCCCGGCTGGATCTGCTCGGTCTCTCCCCACAGTCCCTGAGGGATTTTTTTTGTCCCTCGAGATTTGAGTTGGGGAGCGCAGGAATTGCTCGGGAACGCGGCGATTCCTGGGAGTGCAGCAGCTCCTGGGAGCGCAGGAATTCCTCGGGAAGTGCAGGAATTCCTCGGCAAGTGCAGGAATTCCTCGGGAAGTGCAGCAATTCCGCAGCAGCTCCTCAGGAATGTGACATTTTTCCCTTTTCCAGACGCGCTGCGGGCTCAGAGCCCCGGGTGTGGGTGTGGAGCTCACTGCACGGTGTTGCCGTTGTTGTTGTTGTTGTTGTTGGGCACGCAGGGATCCACCTGCGGGCAGCACGAGGGTGAGGACCCTGCCCCGCTGAGCGCGGCCCCAGCCCGGCCCGGCTCCCCCGGCGCCGCTGCCGTGCTCACCTCCGTGTAGGTGGGCGGCGGCATGAACTTGAACTCGGGCGCGTACATGAAGATGGGGCTGTCGAAGCCGTCGGGATCGTCCAGCAGGGGCGTGGTGGGGCTCTCCAGGCGGTGATCCTCGGGCACGATGTCCAGGTAGCACGGGGGAGCTGTGGAGAGGCAGGAAAACGCTGATGAGCTCGGCTGGGACATCCCTGAGGGGGTTCCACACACTCCGGACAGGGGATCCCACCCCACTCACCCTCGGGAGCATCGGGCAGGTTCAGGTCCACCCAGCTCATCTCGGAACTGGTCTGACTGGCCATGCTGGAGCTGCGGCTGCCGATGCCAGAGCGGCTCCCGATCACCAGGGGCAGCTCCAGGATGATTTTCTTGGAGCCTGGAACGCTGACATAAATCTGAAACAAAACCCCAAAACTTAGAGATCTGTAGCACAAAACCCCAAGATAAAAAGTCCCTAGGCGAACTAAAAGATGAGAACTCACCTGCAGGAAATATTCCACCCTGAGGATGTTGCAGCCCAGGATGGAAGGTTTCAGCTTCCTCACACGGATGGTTTTGCCACGCCACGACTCGGAGGTGCCCGAGATGATGTGGTTGCCACGAACGCAGGAGAGTTTCTGGGAGAACACCTTGGTCTGCCCGTTGGCCAGGTAGGTGTGCTTGGCCACGATGGCGGCCTTGGGCACCACGATGCGCGAGCAGGTGTTCTCAAAGTCGGCGTTGATGCAGATCTCGTCACCTGCCAAGGCAATGACCGACTGTTAAAGGGGTTTGGGGTTTCCCCGAGGTTCCCCCACTGCAGTTCCCCGTTCCCACCAATCCTCACCTTCACAGAAGCCTTTCCTGTCGATCTGGGCGCTGACAGACACGCGGCCGTCGGGGATGAACATGCACGACACTTTCTTCTCCTTTTTGGCTGCAACTGGAGACTGTGGGGAAGAGAAGGAACAGTCAAACACTGGCCCCATCTTGTCCTTCCAACCCTTCCTTCCTCCTTTTCTTCCTTCCCCTTTTTGCAACCGAGCCTCGAATTCCCCTGGAGTGCCCAACACGCCCCACCCAGTGTGAGTTTCTGGAATTATCCACACCTCCTTAATCCCACCCTTAATCCCGCTCAGATCTGATTAAAGCCACCACTGGCTTGGGCTGACCCTCCCCCCCAAGGGCTTTTCTCACCAGCTCTGAGAGAAAAAAGGGGCTCACCAGCAGTTCTGGGGTGTTCACATCCACAGGATCCATCACCTCGAAGCGTTTCTTGATCAGCTGAGCGGGGCAGGCCGGGCGCTCCAGAGACGCCTGCACCCAGTAATCCACAGAGCCATACTTGCCCTTGAACGTGGTGCCCAGCGGCCTGGAGACAAACAGGGGGTCACTCCAGAGCCAAAACAGCCATTTTCCAGTTTAATTCCAGTTTAATTCCAGTTTCATTCAACCCCAGTGGCAGCTGCTGCCTCATACTCACCCCTGGGGCAGCTCGAAGCCGAATTTGTACTCGTACTTGTTGCCGGGTCTCAGGATGACTGAGCCGTCGTCATCTGGAGGAGGAAAAGGGCAGGGAAATCGTCAGGGTGATCCCGAGCTCCGAGGGTGTTGGCCAAGCCCTGTGCACACCCTGGGAACCCCGTGTTCTCTGCCTGCACCTCACCAACACCCCGGGGCAGAGCTGAGCGTCCCGCTGGCTCCACCCCAGCTCCAGCTTCCCCTTTATCTCCCAGCTCCAGCCCCAGGGTGTGATCCTGTGCCCGGCCCTGACCGTGCCACCGGTGTTCCCCACACCACAGCAGCTCCCCAGGCTCTGATTTTGTCCTTTAGCTCCTAAACTTCGACTTGGCTTGGCCAAGTTACTAAGATTTTCTAGATTTAGTTATTTTTCCCAAACTCCAGACACAGCGTTAAGGCTGCGCTGGTGATCAAGAGTTCTAAGGGTGCCTTTCCCAAACCCCCTACCCCATCCAGCCTCACCACACCCCTTCTGTGACCAACCCCTAAATTGGGTTGGGTTTATAAACCAATATTTAAAGCCACCCTCACCACTTTTCCAGCCCCATGGCCTCACCTGTGGGCTGCTCCTCCAGGGCCAGCACGTCCTCGAAGCGCAGGTACTCCATCTCCTGCCGGCACTGGGCCGGGCCCTTGGCCCAGGTCACCCTGGCCACGCCACACGCCAGCACCTTGACGGCGGTGACACGGGTCACCTCGGCCACCTCCACCAGCACTCGCCCGGCCACCTTGTCCCCGCTGAAGTAAACCTTGTCGGGCTCGCTGAAGGCCACAGCGAAGTTCTTCACTTTCTTGAACATCACCATGGCTGGGGTAGGACGAGGACGAACGGTTTGATCAAGTAAAGGCTGCAGGGTTTTATCCCTGTAGGGCAACAAAATCCGCCCGAGGCAAAAAAAAAAAAAAAGGAAAAGGGAGTGGAGGCTTTGTTTAGAGAGACGCTGCGAAGTTCCCACAGGAGCTCCTTGCCCCGGGACCTCAGCGCTCTGAGGGAACGCTGCTGTCTCCACCTTTTATAGGCTCGGGGTCCCCGCCCACCCCCGCCCGCGCCTGTTGCTCTCAGGGCCTCCACGCTGAGGGCGCGTGGCCGGGCGTGCTGCTCGCGTGATCAGCGCGCTGATTGGCTGCCGCTGCCTTGTTTACGGCAGCACTGACCAATCAGAGCAGCGCCCGGGGAGCGTGGACAGCGTGTGAAGGAAAGCAGCGCGTGTTCAGCGGGGGCGGGACGGACGGGGGTGGAGTGACAGCTCGGGTGACCAATGGAGAGCGAGGATGGGCGGCGGCTCTGGCCAATGGCGAGCGCGGAACACGATGTCATGTTCCCAGGGTGGGGGGGGCACGGGGGTGTTGTTCCCAGTTTGGGACAGGCCGCGTTGTACTGGGAGCACTGGGAGCGGCCCTGAGGGGCCCTGAGGGGTGGAGAGCCTTCACCTCCTTCCTCAGAATCCTACCCCCAACCCAGGGTGTGAGAAATGAAATCTGGGGGCGCCTCCATTGCCCTCTTTCAGCCCCCCCCCCCCAGTGAACTCTCCCCTATTAATTTGGGTTAATTAGGGCGGATTTGGGGTACGGATGAAACTGGGGGGGACTCATCTGGGCAGGATTTTCCCTTTTATGCTGATTCCATTCCCTGGAATCCTTCAGCTGCTTCTGAGGGGTTCCCTCAGCCCCCTGAGTGGTATTTTCACCCCCCCCCCCGCACATATTCCCCTCCATGATTTGGGGTAAATAAGGGAGAATTTGGGGGTTCAGCATCAAATTTGGGGTTCCCAAATTTGGGGGGATTTGAATTTGGGCTTCCCTCCCTGTTCCTGGTGTGTTTCTGGGACTGTTCTCACCACCTCGGTGGTATTTTCACCCCCCCCTGCACACACTCCCTCCCCTCTGTAATTTGGGGTAAATAAGGCTGAGTTTGGGGGTTTCAGCATCAAAATCTGAATTTGGGGGGTCCCTCCATGCCCCCGATGTGTTTCTGACACTCCCCCCCATGACTTGGGATAAGTAAAGGTGAATTTGGGGCTTCCCTCCCTGTTCCTGGTGTATTTCTGGGAGTGTTTTTTGCTTCCCACTCAGCTTGGGGACACTTTTTCCCAAAAAAAATCCCTCCCAAACATCGACCCAAGCTGCAACAAACACCCAAATCCATCCCATAACCCCTGGCCTTGTTTTCCAGCAGGGATTTGAGCACTAAAACAGAATTTCTCCTCCCCTCCAAGACAGACTTTGACTTCCAAGAAACCATCAGATTTCCCTCCCTGCACCAGCATTACTCCACGGCAAGAATTTGCTTTTTTCCCCCCAATTTTGGTGCTTTCCCAGCTCAGGAAAATCCAGAGGAAGAAGAACAATGTGCAGAGAGCCCAGGCCCTGTTTTCCAGCAGGGATTTGAGCACTAAAACAGAATTTCTCCTTTCCAACCCCTTCAAAGGAAACTTTATTTTCTGAGAAACTATCAGATTTCCTTCCCTACACCAGATTTGCCCACTCCAGGACACGAATTTTTGCTCTTTTCCTCTTTTTTCCCCCCAGTTTTTGGTGCTTTCCCACCTCAGGAAAATCCAGAGGAAGGAGGAGAGCAATGTCCATGGAGCCCTGGCCCTGTTTTGAGCAGTAAAACAGAATTTCTCCTCCTTTCCAACCCCTCCAAAGGAAACTTTGGTTTTTGAGAAACTATCAGATTTCCCTCCCTACACCAGCATTACTCCACGACAAGAATTTGCTATTTTTCCTCTTTTTTCCCCCAGTTTTGGTGCTTTCCCACCTCAGGAAAATCCAGAGGAAAGAGGAGAGCAATGTCCATGGAGCCCTGGCCCTGTTTTGAGCACTAAAACAGAATTTCTCCTCCTTCCCAACCCCTCCAAAGAAAACTTTGGTTTCTGAGAAACTATCAGATTTCCCTCCCTACACCAGCATTGCTCCACGACAAGAATTTGCTATTTTTCCTCTTTTATTTTCCCTAGTTTTTGGTGCTTTCCCACCTCAGGAAAATGCAGAGGAACGAGTACAATGTCCATGGAGCCCTGGCCCTGCTTTGAGCAGTAAAACAGAATTTCTCCTCCTTTCCAACCCCTCCAAAGGAGACTTTGGTTTCTGAGAAATCATCAGATTTCTCTCCCTACACCAGATTTGCCCACTCCAGGACACGAATTTTTGCTATTTTTCCTCTTTTTTCCCCCAGTTTTTGGTGCTTTCCCACCTCAGGAAAATGCAGAGGAACGAGTACAATGTCCATGGAGCCCTGGCCCGGTTTTGAGCAGTAAAACAGAATTTCTCCTCCTTCCCAACCCCTCCAAAGGAAACTTGGGTTTCTGAGAAACTATCAGATTTCCCTCCCTACACCAGCATTACTCCACGACAAGAATTTGCTATTTTTCCTCTTTTTTCCCCCAGTTTTTGGTGCTTTCCCACCTCAGGAAAATGCAGAGGAACGAGTACAATGTCCATGGAGCCCTGGCCCAGTTTTGAGCAGTAAAACAGAATTTCTCCTCCTTCCCAACCCCTCCAAAGGAAACTTTGGTTTCTGAGAAACCATCACAATTCTCTCCCATGAACATTGCTCACTCTAGGACAGGAATTTTGATTTTTTTCCTCTTTTATTTCCCCCAGTTTTGGTGCTTTCCCACCTCAGGAAAATGCAGAGGAACAGCAATGCCCATGGAGCCCTGGCCCTGTTTTCCAGCAGGGATTTGAGCAGTAAATCAGAATTTCACACTCAGCATTACTCCCCTCCAACAATTTCCTCTTTTCCTCTTTATTTTTTTTGCCCAGTTTTGGTCCTTTCCCAGCTCAGGAGGGAGAACAATGTCCATGGGGCGAGCCAGCGGTGGAAATGGGAGTGGCGGCCATTTCCAGGGAGGCTCTGTTGGGTTTCTGTTGTTTTTGTTGGGAGTTGTCCTTCAGGGTTGTTTGTCCCGCTGCTCCTGGCGCTGTTCCTGCCCTTCTTCCCCCCGGAGTTAATTCACACCTGATCGTATAAACCGATAAAGCTCCGGATAAACCCCGGGGCACAAACTGCCCTCCTGCCAAGCCACAGGACACAATTCCACCTTGAGAGGGAATTAATTATTCCTTGCTTGGTGCACAATGGAGGAAATGCAGCTTTTTTTTTCCTCTGGTCCCTGTTGTTTCCCACTAGGAAAAAAAAAAAAAAAAAGCTGGGTTCATGGAGAATTAGGGATTTATAATTATAATTTATATAAAAATAAAAATATAAAAATATATTTATTTTATATGTGTATATATTTATTTCTATATTATATGTTTGCATACTATATACTTACATTTATCTGTATTCATTTATATTTGAAATATAAATATATATTTATATTGTGTATTTTTATATTTATATAAAATGAATATATATAAATAAATATATATAAAATATGTATAAATATATAAATATAAAGAATACATTTATATGTGTATATATTTCTTTCTGTACTATATGTTTATATATTATATATTTACATTTATCTGTACTCATTTATATTTGAAATGTAAATATATAATATATTTATATTATCTGTTTATTTATCTATATAATAGTATTAATATATTTTAAATGTATTAATATAGTGATATCATGTATTAATATATTGATATATTAATATATTAATACATTGATAGAATACATTTAGTATATTAATATGTATATATTATATTATATTATATTATATTATATTATATTATATTATATTATATTATATTATATTATATTATATTATATTAATGTCTTTAATGTCTAATATTAAATTATATTAATTTATACTGTATATATTTATATAACATATATTTCTATATTATGTAATAATATTTTCTATTTATAATATAAATACATAAACTTATATAATTAAAATATAAATATATTGAGATTTATAACAATAATTATAATAATAATTTGGTGAAAGGTGGGGAGCTTTTTCCAGCCTTCCCTGCCAGGGGATATTTGAGCCCTCAGATCTCTGCCCCTGTTTACGCTCTCCCTCTGCCGTTCCCATCCCCTCAGACATTCCAGCAGAGCCAAAGGGCCACGGAACTCATTGGGAAATGATCCCAAGCACGTTCCACATCCCAAAAATCCTCCCTGAGCTGCCCTTTCCCCCCCTGCCCTCCATCCCGGGCAATTCCCTCGAGGGTGGAGAATTCCCTCCAGGAATTCTGCATGGATTTGGAGGAGGGTTGGGATTTTCGCTTGGGAAAAGCCAATTTTCCCAATATCAAACCCAAGAAAATCAGGAATCACCAGGGCAGGGACAACCTCCTGCCAGCACTAAATTTAAGGCACTAAAATGTTATTTAAGGCATTTATCCCCATCCCATGGGCTCAGAGGTTCCCCAGGTGGATGGATGGGCAGAATAGCAGAATCCATAATTTTTCCTGAAGCTCCTAAATAGGGAAAAGAAGTGGCCAGGAAGTTTTGATGGATCTGGAGTGTGGTGTCAGGATTTTTACTTGGAAAAAAGCCAATTTTCCCAATATCAAACCCAAGAAAATCAGGAATCACCAAGGCAGGGACAACCTCCTGCTCCCACTAAAATTTTATTTAAAGCATTCACTTCCCTCCAAGCTGTTACTTGGAAAAAGCCAATTTTTCCAATATCAAACCCAATAAAACCAGGACAGGAATCATCAGGGCAGGGACAACCTCCTGCCAGCACTAAAATTTTATTTATCCCCATCCAAGCTGCTTTCCCATGGGCTGAGAGGTTCCCCAGGTGGATGGATGGGCAGAATAGCAGAATCCATAATTTTTCCTGGAGCTCCTAAATAGGGAAAAGAGAATTCCAGGAAATCAGAATGGATCTGGGGTGGGGGATCAGGATTTTCACTTGGGAAAAGCCAATTTTCCAATATCAAACCAAATAAATCCAGGACAGGAATCACCAGGGCAGGGACGACCTCCTGCCAGCACTAAATTTAAGGCACTAAAATGTTATTTAAGGCATTTATCCCTATCCCATGGGCTCAGAGGTTCCCCAGGTGGATGGATGGGCAAAATAGCAGAATCCATAATTTTTCCTGGAGCTCCTAAATAGGGAAAAGAGAATTCCAGGAAATCTGAATGGATCTGGGGTGGGGGATCAGGATTTTCACTTGGTAAAAGCCAATTTTCCAATATCAAACCCAATAAATCCAGGACAGGAATCACCAGGGCAAGGACAACCTCCTGCCAGCACTAAAATTTTATTTATCCCCATCCAAGCTGCTTTCCCATGGGCTCAGAGGTTCCCCAGGTGGATGGATGGGCAAAATAGCAGAATCCATAATTTTTCCTGGAGCTCCTAAATAGGGAAAAGAAATGGCCAGGAAATCTGAATTAATCTGGAGTGTGGTGTCAGGATTTTTACTTGAAAAAAGCCAATTTTCCCAATATCAAACCCAAGAAAATCAGGAATCACCAAGGCAGGGACAACCTCCTGCTCCCACTAAAATTTTATTTAAAGCATTCACTTCCCTCCAAGCTGTTACTTGGAAAAAGCCAATTCTCCAATATCAAACCAAATAAATCCAGGACAGGAATCACCAGGGCAGGGACAACCTCCTGCCAGCACTAAAATTTTATTTATCCCCATCCAAGCTGCTTTCCCATGGGCTCAGAGGTTCCCCAGGTGAATGGATGGGCAGAATGACAGAATCCATAATTTTTCCTGGAGCTTTTAAATAGAGAAAAGAGAATTCCAGGCCACTGTGACTCACTTAGCTCTCCATCCCATGGCAATCTGGAATTCCTTTGAGGGTCAGGATTGCTCTAGGAATTCTGCATGGATTTGGGTTGGGGTGTCAGGATTTTCACTTGGAAAAAGCCAATTCTCCCAATATAAAATCCCCTTCAAAACCAAGAAAATCAGGAGAGGAATCACCAGCAGCTCTGGGCAGGAACCACCTCCTGCTCCCACTAAAATTTCATTAAACACTCGAACACCCATGGCAGGGGTATTAAAGTGATAAATAAAATTTTAGTGCTGGCAGGAGGTTGGATCCAGGTGGATGGATGGGCAGAATGACAGAATCCACAATATTTCCTGGAGCTTTTAAATAGAGAAAAGCGAATTCCAGGCCACTGTGACTCACCCAGCCTGGGAATAACCCACTTCCAAAGGCACAGGGGCAGAAAATGAACCCTGGGGTGACTCAGCCAGGGGAAGGAATTGGGCACGGCTCAGACTTGTTTGTGCCAGCACAGCCCTCTGGTGCTGATAAGATCCCTGGGTTTATTATTTTTTTTTTTTTTTCTGCTGCTGATAAGATCCTGTGCTTTATTTCTGCTCCAGGTTATCAGGGTTGGTTGCCAGGAGCTCCTGGGGCAGCCTGGCCTTTGTCCTTGCTATAAAAAAAAGCAGAATTTCGTCTGGATCGGTTGGAGAGAGGGAGGGTTCTTGCGGCCCTGCAGCTTCTCCGGGGTGTTTATTCCATTTTTCTCACCTTATATGGTCCCTTCCAGCATTTTCCAGCCTGGGAAAGGGGGGCAGAGAGGGGCAGGGAGGGATCCGGAGTGGTTGGAGCAGGGGACAGAGTGTGCAGCTGGAGCTGGGGTGGAAAAAGCATTTCCTCTGCTTGTTTGTGCACGGGGAGCGCTGGGAACGGAGCCCAGCTGGGAACAAAAAAAGGACTCTGGAACTGGGTTGGCTCCTGGAAAGCAGCTGCAATAAATATATTTATATTTATATATATATTTATATATAAATATATATCCCACAATAAATATATTATATTATATATATAAATTTTCTAGTTTTAGTTTTAGTTTTATATTTGTTTACTTATATTTTATATATAAATTTATTTATTTATTTATAATACTATGTATTTTATATTTTAACACATATTTTGATATATATTATAGGTTATGTATTATATAATTTTATATAATATGTTTTTATATATTATAATGTCTTCTATTTATTATAATATATTATACATAAATATATATAATATTAAAAATGTCTATTCTATATAAAATATAATGTAAAAATATATTCTATATAAATATCTATTATATAAATAAACAAACAAACAATTGTATAATATATAATATATAATATAATATATAATTCTATGATATATGATATATGATATATGATATATGATATATGATATATGATATATGATATATGATATATTATATATTGTATATTATATATTATATATTATATATTATATATATATATGGAAATAAATGTATAGCCCAAGAGGAAACCCAAAGCCTTGCAGAAAACTTACATGTAGAAACCTGAAAATGAGAAATACTGACTTAGAAATACCATAAAATAAAATAAAATTAACGTCGTAAAGGAAAAAATTGAACTAAAAAAGTGTTTAAAAAATTAAATTAAACACTTAAAAAATAGAAGTATAAAATATATTATAATACTTGAGAAAAATAGAATTATAAAAATACATTATAATAAACCTCACTAAGAGTAATTTTAAATTATTACCTTTAAAGCATTTACAACATAGTGTAACTACAACTAATAAATCAAAACCCACTTATAACGCATTATAATTTAAAAGTAGTTAACTTCTAATTGTAATAACATAAATTATAACATCTATTTTGGTAAAATTTATTTCTATTATTTTATGACATTCATTTCTATTTTTATAACATTTATTTCTAATCTATTTATTCTTTATAACATTTGCTTATTTCTATAGCGTTTCTTTTTTTTAAGATCTAATTATAACATCTCTATTGTCTAACCCTTCTCATAACACTAAAAATTACACCAAAATTTTTAAAACAGCTCTCAGTTGCCCCAAACTCTAAGTAAAAAAATTTAAAAATTTCCCAAAAATTCCCTTTTTTTTTTTGCTGTTTTGTCCCTAGCAGAGGATTTTGACCCCCATATTTGAGATTCTACAGGGTCAGGGATCAGGATCCCCTTTTCCCCTTCCCACAGGAGGATTTTTTCCTGTGAAATCCCATTTTTCCAGCTCCCACTGGAGACTGGGGTGTGGAAATTCTCCATCCAGGTGGGATTTCCTCCCCTGTTCTCTGCCCTGTGGGGGTTTTTTGGAGCAGGGAGGGGGAGAGAAGGTTCCAGAAGAGCTCAGCCGTCCATAAACAGGGAGGAATTCAGATTTTGGGAGTGCAAAATCCCGTGTTTGTCACCTTCTCTGGCAGGGACAGTGACAGCAGAGAGGGGCAGAGCCCCTGGAGCCCCTCAGACAGCAAAAAAATGGGGAATTTTCCTCATTTTCAGCAGCAGAAACTGCTCCGAGCTGGGAGTGTCAAGGTCAGGGAAGAGGAAGGTGGCTTGGAGCCATCTGGTGTCTGGAAGGTGTCCCTGCCACCAGCAAAATGATCCTGAAGGTCTGTTCCAGCCAGAACAACCTGGAAGGAATTCTGGAATTCTGGAATTCTGTGATTCCTTGTTGGTTGGGGTGAGGATGGAAATGCTGTGACTCTGGAGCTCTGACTGTGCCGCAGTGCTGGGTTCTGTGGACATCTAGAGGCTTTCCTGGGAATGGCAGAGGATTCTCCATCCATCATCCATCTGTACATCTGTCCATCTGTCCATCCATCTGTACATCCATCCATCCATCCATCATCCATCCATCATCCATCCATCATCCATCCATCCATCCATCCATCCATCATCCATCCATCCATCCATCCATCATCCATCCATCATCCATCCATCCATCCATCCATCCATCATCCATCCATCCATCCATCCATCCATCATCCATCCATCCATCTCCTCTGTAACAGGGCCATCATCTCTGTCACAGGGCCACCATCTCTTCCTGTCACAAGGCCACCCCCTCCTCTGGACACCCTTCAGGATCTCAAACCCAATGCAGGTGTTCATCTAAATGGGGAAAAAGTGCCAGCCATGGGGTTGTCCTGTCCCATTCTCAAATTGTCCCACCCTGCTCCTCCTCAGGGCCACCCCGGGGCAGGCACAGCCTCTTCCCCCACCCCACACCCAGGAGCAGAACGTTGGCACCACTCTGAGTTGTTGATGTCAACAAATTTCTTTCCATTGACGTCAAAGGACTTTGGATCGACCCTTCCCCTCCATGGCTGATGTCACCAGCTCAAAAACATCTCAGCTTCTCCATCCAGCTCCAGCAGAGCCCACTCGGGGGAATTCACCTCCCAGCTGGACCCGGGGGGGTTCAGGGTGGTCTCCCAAGTGGAGGAGGCCTCAGGAGAAGGTTTGGGTTGGATATTTTGGGAATTGTGTTGGTGGGAAGGGAGGTCAGACGTTGGAACCGTCCTGGATGTGTTCAAAAACAAGTGGATGCGGTGCCTGGGGTCACGGGTCAGGAGTGGCCTTGGCAGTGCTGGGGGAGAGTTAATGATTAATGATCTCAGAAGTTTCTCCAGCCTTAATGAGTCCATAATTCATCAGAAACAATTTCTCCACGTTGTAATCCAGTTGTCAGAATTGTCCACGTTGGGCCACTCCTGGTGTAACTCTGGGTTGGGTGGAGCTGCTGAGCCTCAAATCTGAAACCAGAGCTCCCCAAATCACAATTCCTGGGCATTTTCAGTTTGGGAGCTGCTCCCCAAACTTCAGAGGCGGCTCCTGAGAAAGGGCTGGCAAGGGAAGCTCCAGGCCCAGTCCTGGTGGTGCAGGAGGTGGGAAGGTCTGGTTCCACTGGGAACCCTCCTTTCCCCATGGAATTCTTGCTGAGTGGCTCCACAGGCCAACAACTAAAGGACAATTTAAGTTCTGCATCATCAAACCCATCCCATTTCCACCAGGAGCTCCAGCACCACCAACGCTGCTCCTGAGGGTTTCATCCCCACAGAGGTTTCATCCCTATGGAGAACATTCTCCCCACGGAGGATTTTATCCCCTCCAGAGGGTTTTATCCCTGCCCAGATGATTTTCTTCCCAAAAGGAGACATCAGGAAGCAGCTGGCTTTCCCCTCCATCCACCAAAAGCTCTGGAGCCACGGGAGCAGGGCAGGAAGGAGATATTCTTATCCTCATCTGCCACTGCTGCCCAAAGACATGAAGGCACAGATGACAGGAAATGGGGACTCAAAAATAGACCCTTTAATGTCAAACCCATCAGGGATTACCGGGAACAGAATAAAAAATTAAAAAACACGGAGCAGATCTCCTGCTCCTCACTGTGTGCTCTGAGCACCCATCCGAGGGGGAACTCACCGTGATATCCGTGAAATTATTTCCTGTGTGTTCTCCGTGCTCTGGGCACAAAAGAGTAAAGAGAAAATCCTGTGGATGTATTGGAACTTGAATTGTGGAACCTCCCTTGATGGAGCCTCTGTGCCTGGAAGGGCGGAAATTCCCTTTTCCCCCACGTCCACAAGCCCTTCCTGCAATTCTGTGCCACAGGGATGGCCAAGTTTTTAACACTTTATTAAAAACAAAGGAAAGTCTTCCCTAAGGAAATGATTTCTCCTGTAGAGCTCCATCTGCTTTACTGAAATCCTCTGAAATATGGGAAATTTGCCCTCCCCTCTGCAGTCCTGCACCTTCGACGGGGCAATACCTGCCCCTCTGTGTGCCCAGCTGGATCCTTGCCATCAGCAATTCTGTTTTTCCGAGCAAAAGCTCCAGTTTGGGTTGGATTTGAGCAGCAACAGAGAACCTGGGCCCAAGGGAGAGAATTCCCAAGGGAATTTTGTCGTCCCTAAAACCTGACACCGGTCCCCAAGCCCAGACCCGGCTAAACTGAGTCCACAACAGGTGCCAAGAAAACAAGGAAAAATAGCAACAGCAGCCTGGGATATGGGAGATCTCAAGCTCCACAGCTCCCACTGCTGGAGATTCATTTGTTATTTATCCTGGAAGAGGAAACATGGACAAAACCGGCTGATTTCCACTCAAAAGTCTCCCTCTTGGTCACAACGCTCCCCAAAATTATTTGTGGCCTTGCTCTGCTTTGGGAGCAGCTGAGTGAAGGGTCCCAAATGCATTAATTTTTTTTTTTTTACTGCCCAAAAATTGGGCTTTGGGCTCTGAGTCTGTTATTTCTGGATTTATAGGGTTCCTGAGTGGAATTCTGCTGGATCAACACGGGGACAAAGGTGGGAAGTGATTTATGGAAAGGCTCGGAGGGGTTTCTAACCCTGGGGATTTATCTTCCTTTGATGCACCAAAATGCCACATCCTGAGGGGAAAAGGAACGTGTCAGAATGGAGCAGAAAAATTTGGAACTGCCTTCAGGAGAGGAGCTGGGAGCAGCTGCACCATCCATGTGAGACCTGTGGGTACAAACCAGGGGTTCACCCCTTCCCTCTCTTGGGTCTCTGAGGTGAGGAACCTTCAAGGTGGAGCCAAGGTGAGGAACCTTCAGGGTGGAGCCAGCAGCTCTCACAAGTTCCCTACAGAGCAAGCAGGCCTTAAAAGTGCAACAAACCAGCCCAAAATCCACACGGGAGGAGGAAGAGGAGCAGAAACAATGGAGAGCTGAGCTGGCAGCCTCCCCCAGCCTGGAAGATGTGGAGCTTCTCAGCATCGGGCAGGAAGAGCCGAGCATCCTCCAGCGCCCCGTGCGCCGCCATGGTGAAGTTGGCATCCCCGGAGGTGACCACGTCGAAGACGCACGACTGGAAGTAGACATCCTCCACGGGCAGCATCTCCCGGCACAGCGCCCGCGCCGTCTCGGCGGGGACGCGGCCGCGCCCGCGGGGGCTGCGGGACATGCGCTGGCTGTGGGGGCAGCCGCCCACGCAGAGCTGCAGGTCCTGCTCCTCCGTGAAGGCCCTGGCCACCTCCTCGGCGGCGCGGATGGAGAAGGAGAGCTGGCGGCCGGCCTGGCGCACGGCGATGGTGGTGCCGATGTAGCCGGCGCGGATCTCCACGTGCCGGCCGGCGCTGAGCTCGCGGATGGACAGGCTGCTCCCGCCGGGACGCGCGCCGCCGTCGACGGAGCCGTCCTGGAAGGCTGCGGGGACGTTGTCCAGCTCGGCCTGGTAGACCTTCTGGTCGATGCATTCCTTCATGTTCTTGAAGATGATGGTGAGCTGTGGGGAGTGGGGTTGGAGGGGGGTGAGTGTGGTGGTTGTGGTTCCATCACAGGGGTTGGGGTATCTCAGGATGGAGGTGTCACCTCACCTATCCATCCTCAAACCATCCCTGCTACATCCTTTGGGGATAACTACAAACTTTCCTTCTTTTTTTAACACCATTTGAGCAGTGGAAAACTCAGGTGGAGCCAAAACCCAGCAAGATTCCTCCAGGTACCCCATGGACCACAAAATTCCTCCAGGTACCCCCAAGATTCTCCAGGTACCCCTTGGACCACAAGATCCCTTCAGGTATCTCATGGACCACAAGATTCCTTCAGGTATCCCATGGACCACAAGATTCCTTCAGATTCCCCATGGACCACAAGATTCCTCCAGGCACCCCAAGATTCCTTCACCACTGTTGTCCCTCCTTCCTCATCCCTCCCTGGGTCTGAAGGGGTTCCAAGGATTTTGGGAAGCACAGGAGATGCCCTGACCCTGGATTTGCCCCCCATCCCGTGCGCTAACCTCACCTTGCTGGTGACCGTCGCGTTGGACCCCTTGGCCACCGGCGAGCTGGTGGCTTGCACAAACAGATAATCATTGTCCAGGAGCGGCCAGGAGCCCTCCACGCGGCACGTGTGGAAATCGTCATGAAAGGTTCGGATGTGGGGGTCCCCAAAAGCAGCGCAGTGCTGGAAACCGGGGGGCCGGCCGTGCTTGTAGAGGAAACTCCTCTCGTAATCGCAGATATCGAGCGACTCGAAGCCGTGCGCGGCGTTGGGCGCCGCGGGCCGGGGCCGCGGCGGGGCCGTGGGGCCTTCCTTGGAGCAGTTGTGCTGGATCATGAGGTCCTCGATGCCGTGCACGGCCGAGTGGAAGGCCAGGTCGCCGCGGCAGGTGCGCGCCGTGCGCCGGGTGCACAGCGAGTAGGAGCGCAGCGCCGTGCAGAAGGCGGCGCCGCGCTCGGGGCCGCGCAGGTGGAGCGTGGCCGCCACGTACTCCGAGTTGCAGCGGAGGATCTTGCACTGGGAAGAGACTGAGAGAGAAAGGATGGAGTAGGGAAAGGGCAGCTTGTCCTCCCCTGTTCCACATTTCGAGGCGAGATGTGTTCTGTTACCATCTGTGTGACCGCTGGCTTTTGTCAAGTGGACAGTTTTCCTTATCTCTTCCACAATTTGGTAATGTTCCTCACTTAGGGTTCACCAAATTTGCCGGCAATCCCAACATGGGAAGAGATGAGAATCTTGACTCCATGTCTCAGAAGGCTGATTTATTATATTATGATATATATATATCTATTGTCGCCATGGTATTTTCTGAAAAGTCCTTTCATTAAGATCTTTTCTGAAGCTGAGAAGCCTCAGAAACTAAATGTAAACAATAATTATCTGCTGATGCAAAATGCAACAGGTGCGTCTTTGATTGGTCTCATGGGGTTGTTTTTAATTAATGGCCAATCACAGTCCGGTGGTCTCGGACTCTCTGAGAGTCACAAGATTTTTTTATCATTCCTTTTTATTCCTTTCAAGCCTTCTGATGAAATCCTTTCTTCTATTCTTTAGTATAGTTTTAATATGTCATTTTATTTTAATATAATATATCATAAAATAATAAATCAGCCTTCTGAAACATAGACTCAAGGTTCTCATCTCTTCCCTCCTCCTGGCACCCCTGCAAACACCATCACACCTTATCTCTTCCACAATTGTGGTAATGTTTCCCACTCAGGGTTCACCAAATGTGGAATTTGCAGGCAACCCCGAGATGGGAAGAGATGAGAATCTTGACTCCATGTTTCAGAAGGCTGATTCATTATTTTATGATATATATTATATTAAAATAAAATGCTATATTAAAACTGAAAAAATTCCCTAAGCTATAGGGTTTTTTCCCTTTTCTTTAAACCTACTCTAAACTAAACACCCAAAAACCCACCACCAACCCACACCTACAACCCACCAAACTAAATCTAAACCACAACATTCCCCCCACCGTCCAGCTCGAGATTCTCATGGAGATTCCTCCTGGAAGCATTTTTCTCCTGATTTTTACAGAGACCAACCCTGCCCATGCTGATCCTTACCATGCCTGAGGAGGAAGAGGAGCAGGAAAGCTCGGAGGAAGAGGCCGGAGTTTTCCAGCTGCCCTGGGCTCCTACTGTGGGCAGCTCTCCCCATTCCCATCCATGCAGAACTCGGGGGGTCTCTCACCCACCAGCAGCTCCCGGCTTCATTCAGCAGCTCCCCTGAAACCAAAGGTGGGATTGGAGAGATGGGACCTTTTAAACGCCATTTGAGCAATGGAAAACTCAGGTGGAGCCAAACCCAACAAGATTCCTTCAGGCAACCCAAAATTCCTTCAGGTACCCCTTGGACCACAAAATTCCTTTGGACACCCCATGGACCACAAGAGTCCTTTCAGTATCCCAAGATTCCTCCAGGTACCCCATGGACCACAAGATTCCTTTGGTCACCCCATGGACCCCAAGAGTCCTTCAGGTACCCCAAGATTCCTCCAAGCATCCCATGGACCACGAGATTCCTTCAGGCACCCCAAGATTCCTTTGATCACCCCATGGACCACAAGATTCCTTAAAATTCCCCAGGTACCCCAAGATTCCTCCAAGCACCCCATGGACCACAGGAGCAAGTCCAACCCAGCACTTCCAAGGCCACCACTTGTCCCCAGGTGGTTTTGAACACCTCCAGGGATGTGACTCCGCTTTGCCACACCTTGACCACCCTTTCCATGAGGAAATTTCATCCCCCTGAAGTTTTATCACCCCAATATCCAACCTAAACCCCCCAACCCGATTTTTCTTGAGCTGTTTGCTCACAGGGGTGGGCGCTGAGCATTTCACTCCACCCTCACTTTGAGGACACCACAGGTGGGACCAGAGCCACCCCTGGGTGCCAACCACACCCTGGGACCCTCATTCCTGCTCTCCCACTGCCCCCTCACCTGGATCAGCCTCCTCAGGAGCTCCTTCCCCGCGTCCTTGTCACCAGCTCTGCCCCAGGTGACAGCCACAGAGACCCGTGGAATAACCCAGGACAATTCCAGCCCCCCTGGGCTCCTCCATGGTCCTGGATGAGTTTGGGGTCCCAGGAGCCCGAATTCAGGGCACAGAGAAGGGATCCCCCCGTGGCTCCTCGTCCCCGGCCACCTTTGCTCTGTCCTTTCCCCCCGCGGGGCAGAGGCGGGGGTTGAAATCGATCCCTCTAAATTTAGCTGGGCTCTGCTCCAGCCTGGAACAACAGCCAGGGCCTGGGGAAGGTGGGGCACAGCAGCTCCAGGTTTGGGGAGCCCCCAGACCCAAGGAATGTGGGAGCTTCACTGGGATTTCCTCCTTGGAAGCTCCCGTGGGCACCAGCTGGGGGTGAATCCCTGTGGAAAAGCTTTTCCCTGTGGGACGTGTCCAGCAGGGAATGGGGATGGTCCCTGCCAGGGAACGCTTTTCCAGCGTTTTGTCTCCTGGGGCACAGCCAGGTCCTGAAGGCAAACATGGCACGGGCCAAAGTTGGCCAATGTCCCCAGGGATCGATGGCCAGTGTCCCCAGGGCTGGTGGCCAATGTCCCCAGGGGTCAATGACTGCCAGGCCATGCTGGCTGCACTCCTGAAATCCCACCTGCACCTGCTGCAAGGAGAAGGAATGGTCAGGAATGTCCAAATTGGGTTTTTTGGGTCCATTCCCACCTGAAATCCCATCTAAACCTGCAGGAAGTGCTGCACCAACCCCTGCAAGGAGAAGGAATGGTCAGGAATGGTCAGGAATGTCCAAACTGGGATTTTCCAGGTCCATTCCAGAGGACAGGGGTGGGAATTTGGTCCCTCACCATTCCAGCACCCACAAATCCCTTTGGGAACACAATCCAGGAAATCCTTCTGGCTCCCAAACCAAGTTCCTGCTGTTTTCCACCTGCAGGGAGCAAATCCTGGTGCCCACCTGAGCCCAGGAGAGCTCTGGGATTGGGGTGGGAAGAGAAGAATTTGGGGAAATCAATGTTTTTCAGAGAGCTGGAAGAGTGGATCCCTCCTCTTTCCAGGATGCACAATCAGTCCCAAAGGATGCACTCCTCCTTCCATGCCACGCTTGGAAGGAAATAAATCCTATTCCTCCATAAATAATGGAAATAAATCCAATCCCTCCAGAAATAAAGGAAATAAATCCCATCTTTCCAGAAATAAAGGAAATAAACCCCCTCCTTCCATAATAAATAAAGGAAATAATCCCATCCCTCCATAAATAATGGAAATAAACCCCATTCCTCCAGAAATCAATAAAATAAATCCCATCCCTCCATAAATAAAGGAAATAATCCCATCCCAAGCATAAATAAAGGAAATAAAAATATAAAAAATCCCATCCCAAGCGCAAATCCCATCCCTCCATCCCCACACCTCATCCAAGGATCCCAGCACTCCCCTTACCCCAGAAAATGCCACCAAATCCCCCCAAATCCAGAGGAAAATCCCGGTGCTTGGTCAGGGTGGGAATGAGGAGGGAATCCCGGCTGTTGCCACCCAGAGGGAGGAAAAAACAGCTGAAAATTCTGACAGGGGAGAGCAGGGGCTGAGTGGGCTCCGAGAGCACTTTAAAAATAGCCAGGGGGGATTCTGGATCCCAAAAGGCAAATTCCAGTGGGGAGGGGAAGGGAGAGCCAAGATTTCCCAAGCACACACACAGAAATGGGGTGAGGTGGGCACGGAATCCCTCAGAGCTGCCCATCCTGAGGGTTCTCCAGGTGTGGGAGAGGTTTTAAAGCGATTTCTGGGAGGCAAATCCAAATCCCCCCAAATCCAAAATTCTGGGAGAATTTTGAGATCCATGTTCAGCCCTGAAAGGATTTCCTACCAAGGTGCTTGACATAGAAACCAAGGAAAAAAGGAGAAATAAGAAAAATAAATAAGATAAATAAGAGAATGTCTATTCCAATAAATAGTTTGAAGCCTCCTGAAAATGGAGTGTTGCTTGGTGTTGTCTCCATCTCAACTATGACAGGGATTTTTTTGGGGATTTGGGGATTTGTGGAGAGGTTTTACAAAGACTTCTTGAGCCAGAGAGAAGTTTGAGAAGAGGATCCATGCCATGAGGTGGCAGCAGGACTGGAAGGAACCCCAAAAAAGTAAAAAAAAAAAAAAAAGAAAAAAAAAGACCAAAAGAACTCCCTTTTAGTTTTTAGGGAATCTCCTAAGGGTGAATCTGGAAAATGAGGGTGAACTTGAAAAATTAAGGATAATCTGGGAAAAATCAGGATGAAAAGAGAAATCATTAAGGAAATTATGAGGAGAAATAAAGATGAGAGTGAATCTGGAAAATATGAGGGCAGTGCTGGAAAAATAGGGATGAATATGGAAAAATCAGGATAAAAATAGGAAAATCAGGATGAACGTGGAAAAATCAGGATGAAATAGGAAAAGAATAAAGTATATCTGGAAAAATGAGGAGAAATAAAAAATGAGAGTGAATCTGGAAAATATGAGGGCAGTGCTGGAAAAATAGGGGTCAATATGGAAAAATCAGGATTAAAGTAAGAAAATGGAGGATGAACCGGGAAAAATCAGGATGAAATTAGGAAAAGAATAAGGAAAAAAATGAGAAATAAAATGCCCCTGTGTCCCACAGGCACGCCTGGCCACGCCCCCACACCGCGGTCTCCTCCCCCTTTCCCATATAAGGATAGAGGGGCGTGGTTGTGTGTGGGCGGGGCTTGGCGGTTGGGTCACGTGGCATAACTGCGGCGGTGTCACGTGACTGCGGGAGTGGTGAGGGCCGTGAGGGGAGCGGGGGGATCGTGAGGGGACCGGGGGCACGGGGAGGGAACCGTGAGAGAACCGGGGGCTTTGGGGACTCCAGCAGCTTCTGCTGGTGCCGGAGGGTGCCCTGTGGGAGGATCGGGGGGTACAGTGGGGCTCTGAGGAGGGTCAGGGCCTTTCCGAGAGCTCCGGGCCTGAAAGGTCCCCGGGACACCCCCGTGCTGTTCCCCGGGGCAAGGGCTGTTCAAGGAGGATCCCCGCCCCCCAGCCCCTCTTTATTCCCCATTCCACCCCCCAGCTCCCCTTTATTGCCCATTCAAGCCCCTCCGACCCCCCCAATAACAGCGGCTGACCCGGCAGAGCCCCCCACAGGTCACCCCTCCGTGTTCTCCCCTGCTGAGACCCTCAATCCCCATCCCTGTCCCCCTTCTCTGATGTGCGGTCCTCTCCTGGGGGTCCGGGGGGTTTCTCTCCTTGTACCCCCCAAACCCTCTCTCTCTTGCAGCCCTTCAGTGTGGGGTCCTCTCCTGGGGGTCTCTCCTTGCACCCCCCAATTCCCCCCTCTCTCTTTAAGCCCTTCTCAGTGTGGGATCCTCTCCTGGGGGTCGAGGGGGGTTTCTCCCCTTGCACCCCCAATTCCCCTCTCTCTCTGTTCCAGCCCTTCCCCGATGCGGGGTCCCCTCCTGAGGGTCTGGGGGGGTTTCTCCCCCCTGCACCCCCCAATTTTCCCCCTTCTCTCTCTGTTCCAGCCCATCCCCGATGCGGGGTCTCCTCCTGAGGGTCTGGGGGGGTTTCTCTCCCTGCACCCCTAATTTCCCCCTCTGTCTCTGTTCCAGCCCATCCCTGATGCGGGGGTCCCCTCCTGCACCCCTAATTCCCTCCTCTCTCTCTGTTCCAGCCCTTCCCCGATGCGGGGTCCCCTCCTGTGGGTCTGGGGGGGTTTCTCCCCCCTGCACCCCCCAATTTCCCATCTCTCTCTCTCTGTTCCAGCCCTTCCCCGATGCGGGGTCCCCTCCTGCACCCCTAATTCCCCCCTCTGTCTCTGTTCCAGCCCATCCCCGATGCGGGGTCCCCTCCTCGCCGCCGCGGCCGCTGCCATGGGTGGCCCGGGCGGTCCCTTAGCCCGCACCATCCGTGCCAAGCTGACCGCCGCCCTCCAGCCCACGCACCTGGAGGTCCGCGATGACTCCCCCCGGCACGGGGGCCCCCCCGGAGCCGAGACGCATTTCGGGGTGCTGGTGGTGAGCGCGCTCTTTGCGGGGCTGTCGCCGCTGCAGCGGCACCGCCTGGTGCACGAGGCGCTGCGGGCCGAGCTGGCCGGGCCCCTGCACGCCCTGCAGGTCACGGCCCGCACCCCCGAGCAGTGGCAGAGCGACCCCCAAAACCCCCCCGCGCCCCCTTGCCTGGGGGGCTCCAAGAGGGAGAAACGGCGCGGGGCTGGGGAGGAGGAGGAGGAGGCGGCGGGGAAGCAGTGACGGCGCTGGGAGAGGCACGGGAGCGGAGTCGGGATGCTGAGACCCCCCTAAAAAACTGTGTGAGGCTGCCAGGACCCCCCCAGGAACAACAGGAACCCCCCCAGGAACAACAGGGACCCCCGAGGAATAACAGGACACCCCCAGGGACAACGTGGGACTCCTGGGACACCCCCCCAGGAACACCAGGAATCCCCCCAGGAACAACAGAGACCCCCTAAGAACAACAGGATACCCCCGGAAGCAACGTGGGGCTGCTGGGACCCCCCCCAAAAACTGTGTGAGGCTGCCAGGACCCCCCCAGGAACACCAGGACCCCCCCCAGGAACAACGTGGGGCTGCTGGGACCCCCCCCCCAGGAACAACAGGGACCCCCCAGGAACAACAGGGACCCCCGAGGAATAACAGGACACCCCCAAGGACAACGTGGGACCCCCCAGGAACAACAGGACCGCCCCAGGAAAAGCGTGGAGCTCACGGGAGCCCCCCAAAAACTGTGTGGGACTCCTGGGACCCCCCCCCCACCCCAAGAACAACAGGGGGCTGCCAGGACCCCCACCCAAAAACTGTGTGGAGCTCCCAGGACACCCCCAGGAACAACATGGGAATCCTGGGACCCCCCCAAGGACAACATGGGGCTCCTGGGACCCCCACCCTGTTTTCAGCGTTGGGAGAGGGCAGAAATAATTGGGGTGACCCCCCCTGTGATGCCCTGCCCCAACCCAGCACCCCCACCCTGACCCCACCCTGTGGGGGATTTTTGGGGTGTCCCTCCCATTGAATCTGCATTAATTAATTAATTTAAATAAAAGTGTTCTGTGGGCAGCTGGAGAATCCTTTTTTTTTGGGGGGGGGGGTTGGTAACTATTTTGTGGGGGTTTTTTTGGAAATTTTTTTTTTTTGGATGGTTTTTTTTCAATTTTAATTAATTTACAAACACCTGAAACTACAGCACGGCACGACAGAGCTACGGGGGGGGCCGGGGGGGGCCCCCCAAGGACCAGCTACACCAAGGGGGGGGACAAAGCACACGGGGGGGCTGCATGGAATGGGGGGGGGCTGCCCTGGGGCTGGGGGAGACCCCCATCTCTGCCCAACCCTATGGGAAGGGGGGCAGAGCATGGGGGACCCCCCCAAACCCCGAATTTTGAGGGGGCACATTCAGGGACCCCCCCCGAACCCCGATTTGAGCACTGGGGACCCCTTGCACCCCGATTTTTTTTTTTTTTTTTGGGGGGGGGGTTTAGGGGCTGTTTGTGCTTTGCAAACCGCTGGTGGTTTTGGGGTGGGGGGAGGAAAAAGGGGATTATTAATAGGGGATGTGGGGGGGACTTGGGGTGCAGGGAGGAGGAAAAGGGGGTGCAGGGAGCCCCCCCCCCTCTTGAACCCCCCCTGACCCACACCAGCCTCCCTCAAATTGGGGAAAATCCTTTAAAAATCAGTTAAAAATCCCTAACTGGCAGTTTTGGGGGTCCCCCACTGCTGCACCCCAAACGGAGGGGAGACGGGGGGGGCTGTGCTTTGCACCCTGAAAATTGGGGGGGGGGGCACCCTAAAATTGGGGCATCCTGGGGGGGGGGAAATGTGCTTTAAAGGGGGAGGGGGCACCCTAAAATTGTCAAGGGGGTCCAAAGGGAGCTGCACCCCCCAAAGGGAGTTGCACCCCAATATTTCCTGCACCCCCCAAAGGGAGCTGCACCCCAATATTTCCTGCTCCCCCCCCACCCCAAGGTGCCCCAAGGGTTCTTATCCCCCCCCCCAAAAAAAAATCTGTGGGGGTTTGGGGGGACCCTGCTGGGGATGGGGAAACTGAGGCACAGGGGGCTCCCCCTGCTTCATCCTCCTCGGCTCAGCAGGGATTTGGGGGTACACAGAGATTTGGGGGGGGTTCAGAGGGTCGGGGGCCCCCCCTAAATCCCGTCCCCCTAAAGCCCCCCAGGAATGAGCAGCAACTCACACAGGGGTGACACCAAGAAAAGAAACTGGGGTGGGAGAATTGGGGGTCAGGGGGGAATTTTGGGGGGAGTTGAAGGGATCAGGGAGATTTTGGGGGTACAGAGGGATTGTTTTGGGGTGGGGAGGGGTCCAAGTGCAAATGAAAAAGATCCCAAATGCTCCAAGAAGACGTTTCACAGTGTCTAACGCAGAACTAACCCCGGGGGCACGAGGAGATGGACGGGGGGGGGGAAATGCTGGATTTTGGGGGGTACCCCAGGGAAAGGGGGGGTCCCTCTCCTCCAGCCCCCCATCACTGCAGGACCTGCCCCCTCGTCTCGGGCAGTTTGAGGGCCAGGGAGCTGCCCAGGGCCAGAGCAGCTGAGGCAAAGAGGATGGGCACGGCCTTGGTGATGCCCACGAAGGAGGTGAAGATGCTGATGCCCAGCACGGCTGCCAGCTTGCACAGGGCGTTCAGGAAGCCAAAGGCCGTCGTCCTGGGGAGGATGAGGAGGGTTGGGGTTGGTGAGGGCACCCCCCCGGGGGTAGGGGTGGGTGCCAAGCCTAGGGGGGTACCTGCACGGGGCAGGTGGTACCACGAAACTGGCACCTGGAGGGGTGAAATGGGCACCTGGGACACCAACATGGGAACTCCAAACCCCAAAATGGGAACTCAAAATCCTTAAATGGGAACTCAAAACCTTAAATGGGAACTCCAAAATCCTTAAATGGGCACCCAGCACCCCAAAATGGGAACCCCAAACCCCAAAATGGGAACTTCAAACCCTTCAATGGGCACCCAGCACCTCAAAATGGGAATTCCAAACCCCAAAATGGGAACTTCAAACCCCAAAATGGGAACTCAAAACCCCAAAATGGGAACTCAAAATCCTTAAATGGGAACTCCAAAATCCTTAAATGGGCACCCAGCACCCCAAAATGGGAACCCCAAACCCCAAAATGGGCACCCACCACCCCAAAATGGGAGCTCCAAAACCTTAAATGGGCACCCAGCACCTCAAAGTGGGAAGTCCAAACCCTTAAATGGGAACTCAAAATCCTTAAATGGGCACGAGGCATCCCAAAGTAGGAACTCCAAACCCCAAAATGGGCACCCAGCACCCCAAAATGGGTACCAGGGCTGGCAGGCAGCACCCAGAACCAGCTGGGAACTCGCAGCTGGCACCCAGCACCCCAAAACTTCACCCAAAACCTCCACCCACCACCCAAAACTTCAGTCCTTGCACCCAAAACCTCCCATCCAGCACCCAAAACCTCATCCTTGCACCCAAAACCTCCACCCAGCACCCAAAACCTCATCCTTGCACCCAAAACCTCCACCCAGCACCCAAAACTTCACTTTTTGCACCCAAAACCTCCACGCCAGGCCCCCACCTCTTGTCGGAGGGGTAGAGCTCCACGGTGAGCACGTCGAGCGCGTTCCAGGAGGCGATGCTGACCCCCCCAAAGAGGCAGAGCAGGGCGATCATGGCAGACTCGCTGTTCCCAAAGGACAGGAAGAAGCAGCTGATGCAGGACATGACACTGGAGCCAGCTGGGGGACACGTGGACACGTCAGAGCGCGGGGAAACTGAGGCACGAGGTGGGGTTGGGAGTCCCAAAGGGGAGAGGGAAGTGGGGGTGACCCACCAGGAGGTCCCCAAGAGGTCACCAGAGATGGAGGTGACCAACGGGTGGGAGTAGGACCAGGAAAGGGGGTGATGGAGGTAGGGTGAGCCACCAGGAGATCCTCAGGAGGTCCCCAAGAGGTCACCAGAGATGGAGGTGGGAGGAGGATGAGGAAAGTCCCCAAAGGGGTGATGGATGAAGGTAGGGTGGCCCACCAAGGTAAAGGTGATGGATCAAGAGCTGGGGGTGACCCACCAGGAGGTCACCAGAGATGGAGGTGACCAACGGGTGGAAGGAGGATGAAGAAAGTCCTCAAAGGGGTGATGGATGAAGGTGGGGTGGCCCACCAAGGTAAAGGTGATGGCTCAAGAGATGGAGGTGACCCACCAGGAGGTCACCAGAGATGGAGGTGACCAGTGGGTGGAAGGAGGATAAGGAAAGGGCATGATGGAGGTGGGGTGACCCACCAGGAGGTCCCCAAGAGGTCACCAGAGATGGAGGTGGGAGGAGGATCAGGAAAGTCCCCAAAGGGTTGATGGACTTTACCCCACCAGGGTAAAGGTGAGGGTGGTGGGTCAAGAGATGGGAGTGACCCACCAGGAAGTCCCCAAGAGGTCACCAGAGATGGAGGCGACCAACAGGTGGAAGGAGGATCAGGAAAGTCCCCAAAGGATGATGGAAGTGGGATGACCCACCAGTGTAGATGTGATGGTGGTGGCCCAAGAAGATCAAGAGCCTGATTTGGGCTGAAGGAACCTCCAGGACCCCCCAGCCCCACCAAGGGGTCCCGTTGCCCACCCAGCATGCGCAGGCGGCCGATCTTGTCCATGAGCAGGGCCGAGACGATGTTCCCGGGGAGCACGGCCAGGGTGCCCAGGAAGCTGACAAAGTAGATCATGTAGGCGTTGTTGTCGTCGCTGAAGTCCAGCTGGCAGCCCTCCTTGTTGTGCAGGAACGTGCTGTTCACCACCCGGCTGTTGATGAACTTGTACTCGAACAGATCTGGGGGGACAGCGGGGACACGGGGTCACCCCATCTCTGTGCACACCTGCTGGCCCATCCCACATCACCTGGTGGGCCCACCACCCCCGTGAGGACCACCCTGGTCCTTATCTCTGCCACCCCAACTCCATCATGCCACTGAGGACCTTCCTTCAAGCTGGTGGGTCACCCTCATCTCCACCAAAACCCTGGCGGGTCACACTTTTTATCTCTGCCACCCCAACTCCATCGTGCCACTGAGGACCTTCCTTCAAGCTGGACCTTCCTTCAACCATCCCCATCTCCATTAAAACCCTGGTGGGTCAGGTTATCTCTACCACCCCAGCTCCATCATGGCACTGAGAACCTTCCTGACCTTCCTCCACCCTGGTGGGTCAGGTTATCTCTACCACCCCAAATCATGGCACTGAGGACTTTCCTGAACCTCCTCCAAACTGGTGGCTCACATTATCTGCCACCACAACTCCAACGTGCCACTGAGGGCTTTCCTGCCCTTCCTCCACGTTGGTGGCCCACCCTCATCTCCACCAAAACCCTGAGGGCCACCTTGGTGGATCCCCCCTTCCCAGGGATCCCATTGCCCCACCTGTGTTGTAGAAGACGGTGGAGATGAAGGTGCAGTTCTTGAAGAAGGTGTTGCTGGAAGTGATGTCCTCGAAGTAGCACTCCTCAAAGAGCGAGTCCTCGAACGTCACCGACTTCATCTTCAGCCCGATGAACCTGCGCGGGGAGGGACAGGAGGGAGAGCCCGGCTGCCCCCCAGGCTCAGCCCCAAGCTCAGCAAGGCCGGGCCCAGCCTCCCCTCGCTCACTTGTCGTTGAAGTACTCCCCACCACGGTGCACTTGGTTCTCCAGGGTGAAGTTGAAGGTGAAGTGCCGAACCTTCTCGCGCGTGAAGAGCTTGGTGCGCGACGCGTACTCGATGCTCTGCAGGTGCTTGATCATGTCCGGGAACCACACGGTGAGCCCGTAGTAGCTGCGGGGACAGGGGTGAGCGGGCACCACACACCTGGGCTTGCCAGAGCTGGCCTGGGGCTCCCAGAGCCAGCCCTGAGCTCCCAGGGCTATCCCAGGGATGCTCGTCCCGTCCCATCCCACTCCGTGCCCCATCCCATCCCATGGATCCCATTCCATTGATCCCATTGATCCCATCCCATCCCATGGATCCCATTGATCCCATCCCATCCCACTGATCCCATCCTATCCCATCCCATGGATCCCATCCCATTGATCCCATTGATCCCATCCCATCCCATCCCACTGATCCCAACCTATCCCATCCCATCGATCCCATCCCATTGATCCCATTGATCCCATCCCATCCCATCCCACTGATCCCATCCTATCCCATCCCATGGATCCCATTCCATTGATCCCATTGATCCCATGGATCCCGTCCCACTGATCCCAACCTATCCCATCCCATCCCATTGATCCCATCCTATTGATCCCATCCTGTCCCATCTCATCCTTAGATCCCATCCCTCTCATCCCATCCCATCCCATGGATCCCATTCCATTGATCCCATTGATCCCATGGATCCCATCCCACTAATCCCAACCTATCCCATCCCATCAATCCCATCCCACTGATCCCGTCCCATCCCATGGATCCTATCCCGTCCTGTCCTGTCCCATCGATCCCATCCCATCCCATCGATCCCATTCCATTGATCCCATTGATCCCATGGATCCCATCCCACTGATCCCATCCCATCCCATGGATCCCACCCCGTCCCACCCCGCAGCACCTGAAGGACATGGTGAACCACACCGCCATCATCATCAGCGTCACCCGCCGGTACTCGGGCACGAAGCACTGCTGGAAGTTGCTCCAGACCTGCACAGGGACACGGGAGGTGACAAACAAGGACACGGGAGGTGACAGGGGGCACAGGGAGCCCTGGGTGGCCCCGGGCTCACCTGCTGGGACAGGTTGAGGCATCGGACCAGCCAGCGCCGGTACCACGTCCCGGTGTCCGACTGGATCTCGATGAGCTCGTCCTCCCGCTTGATGGTCTTGATGTGGGTCACCTGTGGGGGGGGACAGATTGGGGACACCAGAAAGCCACCAAAAACTTCACTCCTTGCTCCCAAAACCTCCCACCTAGCTCCCAAATCCCCCACCCAGCACCCAGTTGTGCCTCAGTTTCCCCACCTGTTACAGCAGCATTCCTCTGGTGGTGCTTTTCCCGGAGGTGGGAATTGCACCCCAGCTCCTGGAGGACACCCCACCCTCACTTGGGGTGCTGGGGACCCCAGGGGGGTCAGCTCTGGGGGGTCCTTACCGAGAAGACCCTCTCGGGGTGGCCCTTGGCCCTCATGTTGGTGTCATGGACCTGCTTCAGCACCATCCAGGCCTCGTCGTGCTTCCCGTTCTGTGAGGGCAGGGACAGGTCCCAGGTCACCCTGGGACACCCCAAACCTGGACCCTGACCCCCCATCAGCTGGGTCCCACCACCCACCCAGGGATCCCTACATCATCTTCATCTTCATCATCTCAGGGTCCCCTCATCCCTCTGGGTCCCACCACCCACCCGGGGATCCCTCCATCATCTTCATCACCTCCTCAGGGTCCCCCCATCCCTCTGGGTCCCACCACCCACCCAGGGATCCCTCCATCATCTTCATCACCTCCTCAGGGTCCCCCCATCCCTCTGGGTCCCATCATCCACTTGAGGGTTCCTGCCCCTTTCTACCCCTCTCCAAAACCCACCTGGGTTCCACCACCCACCCAGGGATTCCTCCATCATCTTCATCACATCCTCAGGTTCCTCCCATCCCTCTGGATCCCACCAACCTCTTGGGGGGTTCCTGGCCAGTTCCACCCCTCTCTAAAACCCATCTGGGGCTTCCTGTCCAGGCCTTTGTCTGGGTTGCCCCATCTCCACCCCAACCTGGGCATCCCTTCCTGGGGACCCACTCCAGGTCCCTGACGCACCCCAAATCCCCCCCGAATGCCCCCCAGACCCACCTCCAGGTAGAAGCGCGGGCTCTCCGGCATGGTGGTGAGCGCCCCGATGGCAAAGACCGAGGGGAAGGCGCAGACCAGGACGAAAACCCTCCAGCTGTGGAATTGGTACGCAGAGCCCATCTGGAAGCTCCAGCCTGGACAGGGGGGACAGGACACGGTGGTGGGGCCGAGCCCCGGCTGACCCCCCGTGTGCCACCAGCCCAGGGCTCCTACCGTAGTGCGGGATGATGGCCCAGGCCATGGCCGAGGCGTAGATGCCCCCGATCATCCAGAACATGCAGAGCCAGCTCAGGTGCTCCCCGCGCTTCTCCTGCGCCAGGAACTCCGAGAAGTAGGAGAAGACGATGGGGATGGAGCCTCCGATGCTGGGGATGGAGGGGAGGGAGCGGTGTCAGCCCCTGCCCCAGCACACCCACACGCAGCGGGGCCAGCCCCTGGGGGACATTCTCATTTTCTGGGAAAATCCCTTCACCAGGATTTTTCTCCTGGGAAGCTGAGAAGCCTCAGAGGAAAAGGAAAACAATAATTATCTGATTTGCTTCTGCTGTGTTTTGCTGCTTTGGAGGTTGTTTACCCACAGGTGGTTGTTTTATTGGATTCTGCTGTGAGAGTTTTGACTCTTTGGTCAACTGGGTACTCTGGAGAGCGCCACGAGTTTTGATTATTATCTTTTTAGCATTCTGTAAGTATCCTTTCCATATTCTTCAGTATAGTATAGTTCATATTAATATAATATAGTATCATAATATAATATGGTATCATAATAAATTAACTTTATGAGAACAAGGAGTCAGATTCATCCTTCCTTCCTTCCTTCATCTGGGGGGAACAAAAATACAACAGCTGCTCCCCTGCTAGTATCCTTTCTGTATTCTTTAGTATAGTATAGTTAATATTAATATAATATAGTATCATAATATAATGTAATATAATATAATATAGTATCATAAAATAACAAATTAGCTTTATGAGAACACAGAATCAGATTCATCCTTCCTTCCTTTGTCATGGGGGCAAACAAATACAACAACTGCCCCCCCTGCAACTATCCTTTCTGTATTCTATAGTGTAGTTAATATCAATATAATATAGTATAATAATACAATATAGCATCATAAAATAACAAATTAGCTTTATGAGAACACGGAATCTGATCCTTCCTTCCTTCCTACAGCTGGGCCCCCCTGCAAGTATCCTTTCAGTATTCCTTAGTATAGTATAGTTAATGTTAATATAATATAGTATCATCATATCATATCGTATCACAAAAAAATAAATTAGCCTTCTGAGAACACAGATTCAGATCCATCATTCCTTCCTTTGTCTGGGGGGAAACAAAAATACAAAAGCTGCCCTCCCCTTTAAGTATCCTTTCTGTAATCTTTAGTATAGTATAGTTTAGCATTCTTTAACATAATATAGCATCATAAAACAACAAATTGGCTTTATGAGAACACGGAATCAGATCCCTCATTCCTCCCTTGTTCTGGGGGACGAAGGAAGGCAGCCCAGCAGCCGGGCCCCCCTTACCCCACGCCCGAGAGCAGGCGGCAGAAGAGGAAGGTGCCGTAGCCCTGGACGAAGGAGGAGAAGAAGGCGAAGACGCTGTTGACGGAGAGGGAGATGAGGAGGCACTGCCTTCGGCCCAGCCGGTCGGCCAGCCCGCCCCACACGAACGCGCCCACCATCATGCCCAGGTACACGATGAGCCCTGGCAAGGGGGGACACAGCGAGGTCAGGGCTGGGGGACACGGGGAGCTGCACCCCGGGTCAGCTGGAGCAGGGGGAGCATCCTCGGGTTGGGGACCCTCTCCCCGAAATTTGGGTGCCCTTGAGGGGAGGGGACAGAATTCCCTTGTTGTGCCCTGCTCTGCTCAGGGACTGTGGGACCCCAGGACCCCCTCACCCAGCCCTGCCCCCTGTCCCAAGACTGCCACATCTCAGGGATTTGGGGTTTTTGGGGGGTGTCAGGCTCCGGCAGGCATCACAGAGAAGGGGGAACCAATGGAACAAAGCTTCCCTCAAACCCAGCTTCAGCATCCCCTGGTCAGCCCGAATTTCAGGCATTGCTCATGTGGGGAGCAGTGTGGGACTGGGAGGAGGATGGTGGGAGCCCCACATCCCTTCCTGGTCCCCACATTCCTTCCTGGACCCCACAGCCCTTCCTGGACCCCACAGCCCTTCCTGGGCCCCACAGCCCTTCCTGGGCCCCACAGCCCACATCCCCTTTTGGACCCCATGGCCTCCCAGTTCTTCCTGTCCCCACATCCCTTCCTGGATCTCACACCCCATGGCCTCCCAGTTCTTCCTGTCCCCACATCCCTTCCTGGATCTCACACCCCACATCCCCTTTTGGACCCCATGGCCTCCCAGTTCTTCCTGTGTTCTTCCACAGCCCCTATGACCCCCCCAAATCTTCCTGAGCCCCCCATGTCCTTCCCCATCCCCACCTTCCCGTGCTTCTCAATGCATCCTCATGTCCCCCTACATTCCACATCTCGCCCTGACCCTCCTGTCCCCCCCAAACCCCCCTCCGTGCCCCTCTCCTCACCCAGCATGCCCTTGTTGGAGTCGGACAGGCACATGTCCTTCTCGGCGCTGGGCAGGACGAAGCCCACCACGAAGATCTCCACGCCGTCGGCCATCAGGGCCAGGCCCAGGACAAAGTAGAGGGTCCACTGGAAGCGGCCGTGGCCGCACTCCTGCAGGATGAGCTCGTACTGCTGCGCCAGCTCCTCCCGGTCCTTCCTCCGCTGCCCCTCGGTGTCGTCGAAGGCTCCGGCGGCCGCCGCGGCCCCCAGGCGCTCCCCCCCCTTCAGCGACTCCTGCCGGGGGATCCCTTGGTATTCGCCCTCGTAGATCTCATCCTCCTCATCGTGGCCTTCCGTGGCGTCGCTGGACACCCCCTCCTCCTCGTTGGCACCTTCGCCCCCTCTGTAGTAGCCGTCCTGGGGCGCGTAGTCTTCATCGTCCTCCTCCTCCTCGAAGCGCGAGTAGGAGCGGCGGGTGTACTCGTCCTGCACTCGGTCCATGCCCCTGCTCACCTTCTTGGCCGCGTGTTTCTTCACCTCCTTGGCGATGTCCTTGGCGCCGCGGATGAAGGCGGTCCGGTCCCGGAACGATTCCTCCATGGTGCCCTCGGGGCTGCGCGGGGCTGCTGCGGCTGCTGCGGGGTCTCTGCTGCGGGGGCTGCGCCCTCAGGCCCGCGGGGAGGGGACAGGGCTGCTGGAGCTACCCATCCATGGAACGGGGGGTGGGAGCACCCGGGATGCCAGCCTGGACCTGGGGAGCCCAGACAGAACCAGGCTGAGTTGGGTGGTTGTGGCCCCCGAGTGTCACTTTGCACTTTTTCTCCATCTCAGATTGGAGCAGGAGGATTAGAGGACACAGACTCAAACTGCGTCAGGGAAGGGATAGGTTGGGTATTAGGAAAAAAAAAAAATTCACCCAAAGAATGATAAAGTACTTGAATTGTCTTCCACTGGAAGACATTTCCACTGGATATTAGGAAAAATATTCTGCTGGATATTAGGAAAAAAATTTTCACCCAAAGAATAATAAAGTACTGGAAAGCTCTTCCCAGGGAGGTGTGGAATCACCATCTCTGGATGTGTTTAAATAAACACTGGACATGGTCTGGTTGAGGTGTCAGGGCATAGGTTGGACTTAGAGGTCTCTTCCAACCTCATTATTCTGGGATTCTGTGGTTTGGGGACCCCCAGGTGAAGCAGCAGGTGGGGTCTGGGGTGGGGACAGGCTGGCAGACGCTGGTTCCATGTCAGCCCCCTTCCCCTCACTTGGGGGGCTCCAACTGCCCCCAATCCCCCTGGATCCCTCCCTGCTGTCCCCATCCCAAAGCACAGGGGGACAGCAGGGACATGCCCAGGACTGAGAGTCACCCCACAAAACAAGCTCTGGGCCGAAGCTCCCCAATCCCCTGGGCACCACAGGGAGGATGAGGGGGTCAGGAGGTCCCCAAACCCTCCCAGCACCGCCCTGGCTGGGTGCCCCAGGGTACAGGAGCCCCTCAGAGGATCCCTCGAGTGCCAAGGACCCGAGTATGCCAGGCCACGCTCACTGCAGGAGCTGCCAGGCAGGATTTACTGCGGGAGACTGTGCCAGCCCTGGCACGTGCTGACCGGGCCAAAGGGGGCTGGGGGGCACCACGAGGAGGGGACATCCAGATCCCCGCGGGTGGTGCCATCTCCTTGTCCCCTCACATCCCACCCCCACTGCACAGAGCCCGGCTCAGCTCGTGACAGGGACGGACCCGCAGCCCCCCAGCCCCCGATGCTGCTGCTCCTCCACCCTCGGGGGCTGCCGTGACCCCCCCCCCTTAAGCGCTATTTCTGTCTCTGGCCAGGCGGGAAGGAGCTGGGAGCGCAGGGACGCAGCCGGAGACGTGTCCCCCCCTGGCCAGGAGAGGGGACAGGGCACGCAGGGACGCTAAATTTAGAATTTGGGAAGCCTGCAAGGAGGGGGGCTGCGGCACAGCGCGGGCCCCCACTCCCCAGCACAGACAGGCAGTGGTTTTATAGGATAAAATGGCAAATTCTCCCCCCTGGCTGCAGGGAGACCCCAGTCCCCTCGCCGGGGCTCCTGGATCCATGACCAAGGTCATTCTGCTCCAGCCAGGCTCGAGGTTCCCTTTGGAATCTCCCCGTGTGGGGCCGGCATTGCCCAGCGCGGGAGCTGTTGGGGGTCGGGAGGGGAGCAGGGAGAGGCTGGGAGCGCGCTGAGGAAGAGGATGGGCTGGGGGAGCAAGGTCACGGCTGCCTCTGTCACAGAGAGCGGCCGCACAAACCGGGCAGCCTCGAGCGGCCGAGCCGACGCCAGGAGCCGGAGCTGGCTGAGATCGGGGGGTTTGATCCCACAGGAGAGCCAGAAACCCCCCAGACCACAATCCCTGAAATGTGGGAGAAAGGGAGATCCCCCCAAAAATGCCCATTTGGGGGGGCTGAACACGGCGCTGGCCCTGCAGCCCCGCCGTGGCGTTGGACAGCGCTGCACAAGGTTATCGGCTCTGGAGCTGTCTCCTCCAAGGGGAGCCGAGGATGGATGAAGCCGTGCGCCCCAAAAGCCCCGAGAGTCCCCAAAATGAGGGGGCAGCATCCCCCCCCCCATCCAAACCCCCCCGCAGCCCCCAGGCTCCCTGCGGAACGCCAGGAACATGGCGACAAGGGGGAAGAGTTGGGAATCCCTCGTGTCCAAGGTCACCCCCCAACATCCCCCTCCCCGTCACCCCTTCCCCAAAACCCCCCCGGTTCCCCCCTCCCATCCCTGCGGCGAATTCCCGATCCCCTCCGGCTGCTCTGCGGCGGGGGATGAGAGGAGCCCCCCAAAAACGCACATCCAAAGGCAGAGCCCGGCCCCCGGGAAGCTTTTCCAGGACAAAATGGCCACAGCAAGTGGGGAAGGAGAAGCCGAACCCCGAATCCATCAGCGGCTCCGATTAACGCCGCGGGGAGGGGGGGATGCGGGCTATAAACCCATTTATTGTCCCCCCTTACCTGGCTCAGCCCTCGCCCCGCTCCAGCTCCTTGCCGGGGGATGCTCCGCTGGGGAAGGATGCTCCGGGGATGAAGGAGATGAAGAGGATGCTCCGGCAGCGGCAGCAGCTCCCGGGTAGCAGCGCTAACGCCGCAGCCTCCGCCGCACACACGGAGCGCTGGGAGAGTCCATCGGCGCAGCCCCGGCAAGGGAGGGATCAACCGAGAACCGGGGGGGGGGGGCTCGGCGGGGGCGGGGGGCTCGGCCCACCGGGAGGGGAGGGGGGAGCAGCGCTGGATCCCCCGGGATGCGCAAACGGAGCTGCCGGGGATCGCGGTCCCCGTGATGATGGAGCCGCTCCGGAGGAGGATGAGGATGAGGATGGAGGGGAGGTGCGGGAAGGGTGGGGGGCACCAAGCGGGGCCCCCCCGGAGCTGTCGGTGATGCTCAGCCCGCCCCCGCCCCCGTCACGGCTGAGTCACGGCCTCCGCGGGGCTGGATCGGGAATTTTTGGGATCAAATCGTCCCCGCCTGGGCTGCTCAGACACGGCCCCGAGGCTACAACGCGACACACAAAAAAAACCCCCCTGCGATGGATTTTTTAATTTTTTTTTTTAGGGAATTTTTAGGGCTGGAGATGCACGTTGCAGCACGGGATGTCCAAAGCCACCCCCGTTTGTCATGGATGGATTGCTGAGAGTGGGAAATTGGGAGCTGCAAAAAAAACCCCCCCAAAACCTCCAAAAAAGGCTGTGGGGTGCTGGGTGCTCCTGGGAGTGGCTGAGCTCAGCGTGGAGGGAATTTGGGGTGACCCCACAAGAAAAATCCTCCCTGATCCCCTTCATTGGCATTCCAACATTCCCAGAGCCCCCTAAACCTGCACCCCAACATTCCCAGAGCCCCCCATCCTGCACCCCAACATTCCCAGAGCCCCCCATCCTGCACCCCAACATTCCCAGAGCCCCCCATCCTGCACCCCAACATTCCCAGAGCTCCCTCATCCTGCACCCCAACATTCCCAGAGCCCCCCCATCCTGCACCCCAACATTCCCAGAGCCCCCTCATCCTGCACCCCAACATTCCCAGAGCCCTCATCCTGCACCCCAACATTCCCAGAGCCCCTCATCCTGCACCCCAACATTCCCAGAGCCCCAACCTTCTCCTGCATCCCTCCCCAAATTCCAGGGTGCCAACCCCAAAGCCTCACACTCTGTCAGGATCCGTCAGGATCAGCACTTTCACCCCTCCGACTGGAAAAACAGGGATGGGGACCAGTCTGGGAAGGATTGGGAAGGATTTAGAAATCCACGAGATGAGAAGCAAATTGTGACATTGATAGCTGGGATTTAAAAAAAACCCTGAAAGAGGGGTGGAAGTGCAGGGCAAGGCTGGCACTGGAGGAATGGGCAGCGCCAGGATCACAGGGAGGGAACAAGGCAGGAGTGCCACATCCTCAGGCACCCTGTGACTCAATGCCACTGCCACCACCGAGCCCCAGGGTGCTTTTGTGGATCATCAGAGGGAACAGGGCTGGCAGGAGGACAGAGAACGGCTCCTCTTGTCCTGAGAGCCCCATCCAGCCCAAAATGTGGGAAAGAGATGAGAATGGGATAAAAACTGGGGTGAAATGGGAGGAAAAGGGGAGAAAATCAGGGCTGACAAAGGACTGGAAGAGAGGATGTAACTGGGAAAGAGCTGAGGGGAATGGGATAAAAACTGGGGTGAAATGGGAGGAAAGGGGAGAAAATCAGGGCTGAAAATGAACTGCAGTCATGGAGAAGAGAGAGGATGTAACTGGGAAAGAGCTGAGGGGAATGGGATAAAAACTGGGGTGAAATGGGAGGAAAGAGGAGAAAATCAGGGCTGACAAAGGACTGGAAGAGAGGATGTAACTGGGAAAGAGCTGAAGGGAATGGGATAAAAACTGAGATGAAATGGGAGGAAAGGGGAGAAAATGAGGGCTGAAAATGGACTGCAGTCATGGGGAAGAGAGAGGATGTAACTGGGAAAGAGCTGAAGGGAATGGGATAAAAACTGGGGTGAAATGGGAGGAAAGGGGAGAAAATCAGGGCTGACAAAGGACTGCAGTCTGAGGGAAGAAAGGATGTAACTGGGAACGACAGAACACCAGGGATGAGGGGATGACAGTGGGTGCCTGCAGGGGAGAAGGGGATGATGATGATGATGGTGATGGTGTCCATGCAGGGAGATTGGCTGCCCTGGGGGGATCCTGGTGGTTTCCAGGATTGAGGAGCAGGGAATGCCACCCTGGGGCTCCCTGCATCCAGACAGGGTTCTCTGGATGCTGGAGATTTCTTCAGCACCACAGGGAACCCCCATTCCCACCCCTAAACCCACTCATTCCAGCAATCCATGTGGGGCTCTCCCCACATTTCTGCACGTGAAGGATCAGGAGGGGCTTCCAACCTTCCCCTCTGTCCCATCCAGGGCTCCCACCTGGCTGTAAGAAGATGAGGAAGGGAGGAAGGGAGGAAGGGAGGAAGGGAGGAAGGGAGGAAGGGAGGAAGGAAGGAAGGAAGGAAGGAAGGAAGGAAGGAAGGAAGGAAGGAAGGAAGGAAGGAAGGAAGGAAGGAAGGAAGGAAGGAAGGAAGGAAGGAAGGAAGGAAGGAAGTGGCGGAAGGAAGGAAGTGGCGGAAGGAAGGAAGGAAGTGGCGGAAGGAAGGAAGTGGCGGAAGGAAGGAAGGAAGTGGCGGAAGGAAGTGGCGGAAGGAAGGAAGTGGCAGAAGGAAGGAAGTGGCGGAAGGAAGGAAGTGGCGGAAGGAAGGAAGTGGCGGAAGGAAGGAAGTGGCGGAAGGAAGTGGCGGAAGGAAGGAAGGAAGTGGCGGAAGGAAGTGGCGGAAGGAAGTGGCGGAAGGAAGGAAGGAAGTGGCGGAAGGAAGTGGCGGAAGGAAGTGGCGGAAGGAAGTGGCGGAAGGAAGTGGCGGAAGGAAGTGGCGGAAGGAAGGAAGTGGCGGAAGGAAGGAAGTGGCGGAAGGAAGGAAGTGGCGGAAGGAAGGAAGTGGCGGAAGGAAGGAAGTGGCGGAAGGAAGGAAGGAAGGAAGGAAGGAAGGAAGGAAGGAAGGAAGGAAGGAAGGAAGGAAGGAAGGAAGGAAGGAAGGAAGGAAGGAAGGAAGGAAGGAAGGAAGGAAGGAAGGAAGGAAGGAAGGAAGGAAGGAAGGAAGGAAGGAGCAAATTCCCACTTCCATGTCCCCCCACAAACTCCCAGCTCTTGGGAGCTCTGCCATTGCCCAGAGGCAGGAAAAGGGGTTTGAAGATTTCCCAGGGGAATGTTTGGCTTTGGTTAAACCTTGGCACCAAAATATTCCAGAGTCCAACCTCAGCTCCTTGGATTTGGGCAGAACAAGAATGGCAATCCAGACATTCCTTGGAGCAGCTCTTGCAGGCTTACAGGTGGAGCAGGGATCAACCACGGCTCAGCTCTGCCCCAAATCCCTCCAGCCCTGGTTCTTCCCAAAGCAGGGAAGAGATCTCAGTCCCAACCCAGAAACCCTTCTGGTTCCTAAATCCTTTATTTGCAAGTGGTTGGCCACTGCTTTCCATACAAAACCAACAAAAATCCAGTAAAAAGGAGCTTGGAAAAGCTTCCAGAGAAACAGGAGGAGGTGGGGAGAGGGAGGAAAATTAAAACTATAAAAACAAATGGGGGGAAGAAACGGGGAGGGAAGGGAGGAGCAGGGCGTGGCCCCCAGCCCTTGGCAGGGGTGGGAATGTTGATCCCAAGGGCTGGGCAGGGATGGGGAGCAGAGGGTGCCCCCCCTCTCAGGGCAGGGGTCCCCGCAAGGGCCCTCGTGGGGGGACCCCCGGGGGTCTCTGGGCCGGCCGAGGGGGCAGAGGGACCCTCTGGTAGCCGTAGGGGGGGGGCCTGGGGGGCCCATTGTAGCCGTGGGGCGGCATCAGCGGGGGGGGCCCGCGGAGCCCGTGGTGCGGCAGCGGCCCGGGGTGACCTGTGGGGACAGGGGGGTCAGTGATGGGGGGAGAGAGACCCCAAAACCCTTGGGGGAACGTGAACCACCAGCCCAAAAACACCTCCCAAACTCCCCTGGTAGTGCCTACCCCACCCACACCCAGGGGTGCCACATGCAGCAGCTTGGCAAACACTCCCCAAATTCAGAAACTGCCCCAAAAACAGGGGGGGTCAGTGAAGGGGGAGGAGAGAGACCCCAAAAGCCCTGGGGGAACGTGAACCACCAGCCCAAATCTCCCTGGAGGTGCCCACCCACACCCAGGGGTGCCCCCCCAGCTTGGCACACACTCCCCAAAATCAGGAATTGCTCCAAAAACGGGGGACAGGGGGGAAAGGACAGAGCCCCCCAAACCCCTGGGGGAACGTGAACCACCAGCCCAAAAACACCTCCCAGACTCCCCTGGTAGTGCCCATCCCACCCCACCCACACCCAGGGGTGCCACATGCAGCAGGTGCCCCCCCCAGCTTGGCAAACACCCCCCAAAATCAGGAATTCCTCCAAAAACAGGGGACAGGGGAGAAAGGACAGAGCCCCCCAAACCACCTGGAGGAACATGATCCAACCCCAAACCCATTTCCCAAAATTCCCTGGAGGTGCCCACCCACACCCAGGGGTGCCACATGCAGCAGGTGCCCCCCCCCCAGATTGGCAAAGAATCAGGAATTGCCCCAAAAACAGGGGGGGGGTCAGTGACAGGGGGAGGGGACAGAGACCCCCAAACACCCTGGAGGAACGTGAACCACCAGCCCAAACCTCCCTGGAGCTGCCCAGCCCATCCCATCCACACCCAGCTTGGCAAACACCCCCCAAATTCAGAAACTGCCCCAAAAACAGGGGGGTCAGTGCCAGGGGGAAACGACAGAAACCCCCCAAACCCTTGGAGAAACATGAACCACCAGCCCAAACTTCCCTGGAGGTGCCCACCCACACCCAGGGGTCCCACATGCAGCAGGTGCTACCCCCCCCAGATTGGCAAAGAATCAGGAATTGCCCCAAAAACAGGGGGGGGTCAGTGCCAGGGGGAGGGGACAGAGACCCCCAAACACCCTGGAGGAACGTGAACCCCCAGCCCAAACCTCCCTGGAGCTGCCCAGCCCATCCCATCCACACCCAGCTTGGCAAACACCCCCCAGAATCAGGAACTGCTCCAAAAACAGGGGACAGGAGGGTCAGTGATGGGGGAGAGAGACCCCAAAACCCCTGGGGGAACGTGAACCACCAGCCCAAACCCATTTCCCAAACTTCCCTGGAGGTGCCCACCCCACCTCACCCACACCCAGGGGTGCCCCCCCAGCTTGGCAAACACTCCCCAAAATCAGGAATTGCTCCAAAAACGGGGCAGGGGGACAGGGGAGAAAGGACAGAGACCCCCGACCCCCCTGCAGGAACATGATCCAAACCCAGCTCCCAAAATTCCCAGGCAGCCCACCCCACCCACACCTACCTTAGTGCCCCCCTCCCAGCTTGGCACACACTCCCCCAAATCAGGAATTGCTCCCAAGACCCCCATGAGCTTCCAGAACCACCCCAAATCTGTGGATATCCCCATGGGGGGGTTACAGGGTCCCAATGAGGAACCCCCTGTGAACACCCCAAAGTGTTGGGGGGGTGCCAGATCCCCCAGATTTTCCTCCACACCCCTCCTCCTCCTCCTCTTCCTCCCCCAAAACCAGACCCCACTCACCCATTGGAGATCCAAAGTGTGGCCCCCGAGGGGGGAGCCCCATGGGGGGGGGTCCTGGGTGTGGCATTCCCGGGGGGGGCCGGGGGGGTGGCTGCCCCCCTGAGCCTGGTGGTCCTGGGTGGTGCTGCCCCATGCCAGGGGGGCCGTGGTGCACCTGCATGGGTGGCATTCCTGGGGGGGGGGGATGGAGTTAGGGGTGTCAGGGAGCCCCCCCAGGAATCAAAACTGCAGCTGGGTTTGGAAATCAGGGGTGCACAGGGGGATTCTGCTGCCAAGAAGGGGTTAAAGATAAGGGAAGCAGCTCTGGGCACCCCCAGGAACCAAAATTCTGGATCTTGAATTCCAGCTGGGTTTGGAAATAATGGGAGCAGAGGGGGATTCTGCTGCCAAGAAAGGGTTAAAGAGAAGGGAAACAGCTCTGGGCACCCCCAGGAACCAAAATTCTGGATCTTGAATTCCAGCTGGGTTTGAAAATAATGGGTGCAGAGGGGGTTTCTGCTGCCAAGAAAGGGTTAAAGATAAGGGAAACAGCTCTGGGCACCCCCAGGAACCAAAATTCCAGCTGGATTTGGAATTCCAGCTGGATCTGGAAATCAGGGGTGCAGAGGGGTTTCTGCTGCCCAAAAGGGGTTAAAAAGAAGGGAACAGAGTTCACAGTAAAAGGAAAGGGTTTGGATGCAAGAGGGTGGGAAAAGATGGAATAAAGAGAGTGTGCAGCCCCGGGACAGTGAGGAATCCCCATCCCTGCAGAATTTGGGCAAGTTCCCAAAGCAATCCAAAGCTGGAGGTTGCCCTGCTCTGACTGGGGCAGTCAGGGTTCCCCCAAACTTCCTTTCTGTCAATTATCCCATTAAAAAACCCCACAAATAAATGATTGTTTCCTCCTGAGCCTGGTTTTCCCTTTCAGGTGTAATTGGCCCTGCTCAGGCCCTGCAGCATCTGTTCCTGGCATGGCCAGAGCAGGATCACACAAAGCTCCCTAATTAGGGTGGCTCTGGAGCCACAGGATCAAACAAATCCCAGAGAATCATTAAACTGCACATTTCACAGAATTTGTGCTTTTGGACGCAGAGCTGAGATGCAGACACAGCTCCTTCTCAGCACCACGGGGCCAAAATGTGGGGAATCAGGGAAAAAAGTGGTTTAATTCAATTATTAATGCCAAAATCAGCTCCTCCCTTCCTGTGTCCCTGCCTCCCACACCTCCCAACCCTCTCCCTGCCCTGGTGCCTCCCAGACAGCAACAAATTCCTGAATTCCCCAGATCCTTCAGCAATCACAACCCCCACTAAGACTGTATTTCACTATTTTGATAATTATCATAAAATTATTGGATGCCATGTGCTTAATTCCTTAAATGGACCAGTCAGTTAATTAGTTCTAATATAAAAATGAAATAATTTATGTTTGAAGTGTCACTGTCAGGGAAGGGAAGGGAAGGGAAGGGAAGGGAAGGGAAGGGAAGGGAAGGGAAGGGAAGGGAAGGGAAGGGAAGGGAAGGGAAGGGAAGGGAAGGGAAGGGAAGGGAAGGGAAGGGAAGGGAAGGGAAGGGAAGGGAAGGGAAGGGAAGGGAAGGGAGAAAGGAGATGAGAGAGAAGGGAAAGGAGAAAGGAGGGGAAAGGAAAAGGAAAAAAGGAAGAGAAAGAAAGAAGAGGAGATGGAAAGGAGAAGGAAGGGAAAGGGAAAGGAAAGGGAAAGGAAAGGAGAGAGGAGAGAGAAGGAAGAAGAGAAAGGAGAAAGGGAAAGGAAAAGGAAAAAGGGAAGAGAAAGAAAGAAGAGGAGATGGAAAGGAGAAAGAAGGGAAAGGGAAAAGAAAGGAGAGAGGAGAGAGAAGGAAGAAGAGAAAGGAGGAGAAAGGGAAAGGAAAAGGAAAAAGGGAAGAGAAAGAAAGGAGAGAAGATGGAAAAGAGGAGAAGGAGAAGAGAAGGAAAGGAGAAGGAAGTAGACAAGAAAGGGAAGGAGGAGAGGAGAAAGGAGAGAACAGCCACCAAGAGGAGGCTCCGCGGCCCCGGCAGCCCCGTACCTGGGTGGTGCATCCCTCCTGGCGGGAAGGGGTGTGGGTGAGGGGGGTGCCCCCCGGCAGGGGCAGCTCCCGAGGGGGGCCCAGGGGCTCCGGCACCCGGGGGCATCGGCGGGGGGGGCATGGCCGGGGGCATCCCGGGGGGCAGCGCCCCCGGCGGCGGCACCGGCGGCGGGAACGAGCCGGGGGGAGGCAGGCCTGAAACACAAACGGGAAAATTGATGTCACGGGCAAATTTCGTGAAAAATCCTTTTGCTGGGATATTTTAATATGTTCTAAATTCTATATTCAACTATATGTTCTATATAGAATATAGAATATATCTCTATAAAGAATATAGAATATATATTCTGTATGGAATTATTATTCTATATACTCTATATTCTATTATTATCTTTGTAGCATTCAGTATTTTTTTGTATTCTGTCGTATAGTATCTATTAGTATAGTATACTATTTTTATATATTCTAAATTCTCTATTCAACTATATATTCTATATAAAATATATAAATTTTATATAGAATATATTTTATATCTTCTATATTCACCTATATTCTTTAGTATAATATAATGTAATATAGTATATGACAGAATATAAATGATATGATATAATATAATATATTTGTATAATACATAATATAATATATTATATATACTAATATTATGTAAAATATATATTATATTATATTATATTATATTATATTATATTATATTATATTATATTATATTATTTACTTGGCAGTGTCACCCACCTGGCGGTGTCACCCTCCTGGCGGCGTCACCCACCTGGCAGCATCACCCACCCTGTCACCCAACTGGCAGTGTCACCCATCCAGCGGTGTCACCTATCTGGCAGTGTCACCCACCCTGTCACCCACCTGGCAGTGTCACCCAACCAGCAGTGTCACCCACCTCGAGGTGTCACCCACCCGGCGGTGTCACCCACCCTGTCACCCACCTGGCAGTGTCACCCACCCGGCGGTGTCACCCACCCTGTCACCCAACTGGCAGTGTCACCCACCCGGCAGTGTCACCCACCTCGAGGTGTCACCCACCCGGCAGTGTCACCCACCAGGTGGAGTCACCCTCATGGCGGCGTCACCCACCTGGTGGTGTCACCCACCCTGTCACCCAGCCGGCGGTGTCACCCACCCTGTCACCCACCTGGCGGTGTCACCCACCTCGAGGTGTCACCCACCTGGCGGCGTCACCCACCCTGTCACCCACCCGGCGGTGTCACCCACCCGGCGGCGTCACCCACCCGGCGGTGTCACCCACCTGGAGGTGTCACACACCCAGCAGTGTCACCCACCTGGCAGTGTCACCCATCCTGTCACCCACCCTGTCACCCACCTGGCGGTGTCACCCACCTGGTGGTGTCACCCATCCTGTCACCCACCTGGTGGTGTCACCCACCAGGTGGAGTCACTCTCATGGCGGCGTCACCCACCCGGCAGTGTCACCCACCCTGTCACCCACCTGGCGGCGTCACCCCCGGCCCCAGCGCGGTCACCACGGGCGTGGGGACGGTCGGCGGCGGCGGCGCGTCGGCGAAGAGCTGGTGTGGCCGGTCGGCCTGGGACAGCGGGTTCTGCGCCGCCAGCAGCCGCTCGGCCGCCGAGCCGTGCCGCTCGCCCTTGGAGTCCTTCTTGAAGGCGTAGGACACGGTGATGGGCCGGTTGCACAGGTACTGCCCGTTCATGGCCTCGATGGCCGCGTCCGACGCGTCGAAGCTGGCGAAGTTGATGAAGGCGTAACCCTTGGAGTTGCCCGTGTCGGGGTCCCTCATGATCTTGGGGGTCTGCAGGATGACGCCGAAGGCGCTGAAGGTGTCGTAGAGCAGCTTCTCGTCGATCTCGGGGTCCAGGTTGCCGATGAAGATGTTGGCGCCCACGTCCAGGTTCTTGTTGTGGGCCGAGGCCTTGTTGACGCGGATGGGTTTGCCGTAGAGCTTGATCATGTTCATGATCTTGATGGCGTAGTCGGCGTCCTCCTCGCTCAGGAACTCCACGAAGCCGTAGCCTGGGGGACCCCAAAAGGGCTCAACACACCTCAAAGGCATCTCAGGGGGGACCCCAAAAGGATTTCAGCAGAGAAACCCTGGACAGGAATCCTGGACCCCAAAAGCATTTCAGGACAGAAATCTTGGAGAGAAATCCTGGACCCCAGAAAGATTTCAGGACACAAATCCTGGACCCCAAAAGGATTTCAGCAGAGAAACCCTGGACAAAAATCCAGGACCCCAAAAGGATTTCAGGACAGAAATCCTGGACTGAAATCCTGGACCCCAAAAGGATTTCAAGAGAGAAACCCTGGACTGAAATTCTGGACAGGAATCCTGGACCCCAAAAGGATTTCAGGACAGAAACCCTGGACTGAAATCCTGGACTGAAATCCTGGACCCCAAAAGGATTTCAAGAGAGAAACGCTGGACTGAAATCCTAGACAGGAATCCTGGACCCCAAAAGGATTTCAAGAGAGAAACCCTGGACTGAAATCTTGGACAGAAATCCAAAAGATTTCAGCACAGAGATGCTAGACCCCAAAAGGACTTCAGGACAGAAACCTTGTGCAGAAATCCTTGACAGAAATCTTGGACAGAAATCCAAAAGATTTCAGGATAGAAATCTTGGATCCCAAAAAGATATCAGGACAGAAATTTTGGATTACAAAAGGATTTCAGGACAGAAATCCTGGACCCCAAAAGGATTTCAGGACAGAAATCCAAAAGATTTCAGGACCAAAATCTTGACCCCAAAAGGATTTCAGGACAGAATCCCCCACACACACCCCCACCTGATTTAAAACTCCAGCTCACTGAAAACCCCATTAATTACTGACTGAAACCCCCGATTTTATTTTAATACCACTTAATACTTGATTAAATCCCCATTTCATTTAAACCATGGCACCCCCGTGTAGGAATGTGCCCCTCCCATTGATGGAGTGGGTAAATTATTCTTTGTCTGCTAAAAAAGGGAAAAAAAAGCTCAGAAGTTTCTCTCCTCAATTTGTACAAAGACACCTCATAAGGCTTTAAAGATTTCACCTAAGACTTAGGGCTGCCAATTAGATAGAGGCCAAAAAGTCCCACCTAAGTAATTCATTTAAAAAAAGAAGAGAAGAAGGGAAATAATTGCTTTTTGAGAAGCTTAGCTAAAGGAAGAACCTGTTACCCTTAGCTCAGCTTTTTCTCTGTAAGAGCTTTGTTATTTCACCTTTTTTTAACCTTTTTTCTGCTTCCAACACCATCTCAAAACCCATCCTGTTAATTTTATGTAGCAGAGCTATCTCAGGTGTGAGAAATTCTGAGAGCTCATAAAACCCAGCTCGAAGAGAGGGCCATCTCCTCGAGGGCCAGAGGATGATCCCCTTTTTCCACACTTTCCACACCCCAATCCCAGCCCCGGCTCGGCGCTTTCGGGCTCCCTCACCCTGGTGCTGGCCCGTGACCCGGTCCTTGGGCATGTGCGTGTTGACCACGGGCCCTGCCTGCAGGAACAGCTCCCAGAGCAGGGGCTCGCTGACCTTCTCGTCCAGGCCCCCCACGTACACCGTGGCATCTGCGAGAACCGAGATCAGAACCGGGACCCCCACAAACCCGAAACCCCTTCCCCCGAAACCCCTTCCCCATCAGCCCTTAATCCACGAGCACCCAACCCCTCTTTTGCCTTCGTGAATAAACCACAGCCCACCAGAACCCCGGAGCTCCCCCAGCGCCTCCCTCCGTGTCTCAGGGAGCCCAAAATCCCCTCCAGCCCTTCCAGGATGCACCAAGGACCCCTCATCCCCCTCAGGATGTACCCACAGCACCCCCCCCCACGATCTCCACACACCCCGCACGCCCCCGGCGCGCCCAAGGCCTCCCCAGCGCCCCCGCGGTGTCCCCGTGAGTGCCCCCAGCGCTGCCCCAGCCCCGCCGTGCCCCCGGTGCCGCCGGGCCGGTCCCGCCGCTCCCACCCTGGTTCCTCTCCGAGATCGGCCCCGCCGCCATCTTATCCCGCTCCCCGCGCGCGGCGCCGCACGCAGGCACGCACGCGCGTGACGTCAGCGCGCAAGCACGGCGTCAGCGGGAAGGGACCGGAAGTGGTGTCTTGAGGGGAAGGCGCGGCCGCCATCTTGAGTGTGGGCGGGGGGGCCGCTGCCCTTCCTTCTGTCGTGACATGGACCTTCTGTCGCGACATGGCCTTTCTCTCGCAACACTGCCCTCGCAGCCAGGAGGGCCCTCAGTACCAGAGGTCCCGGATCTGGGCTCCCGCAGTGTTCCCATCCCCATTCCAGTCCCCATCCCTGAGCTCCTGGAGCCTCATGGAGGCAGCACAAATTTAATGGAAAACCGAGACCCCCGCAGCGTCCGCCTGGCATAGGGTACACGTCGGGAGCCGCCGCTCCGCAATTCCCGGCAGTGCCAAGCGCCCAGAGGTAGCCGGGGCAGCTGTGGGGAGCACCAGGGTGTTCAAAGCCCCCAAGGCCCCAGCGATGCTGGGTGGGCTCCGGTGTCCTCCGGGTCTCAGTGGGGTCTGCGCAGGTTCCAGGCACGGAGCCGCTCCTGGAGCAGCTGCAGCTCCTCGGTCAGCCCGGCCAGGGATGGGGCCAAGCGGCCACGCTGCAGGGAGAGCACATCCAGCACAGGGTGGGGACACAGGGCAGGGGACAGGGATGGGGACACGGGGACCAGAACGTGGGTGGAGGGTTCATAATGGGATAGGGACACAGGGGTGGGAACACGGGGCTGAATGTCCAGTGC